>NC_029786.2:53454686-53478016 GCF_000816755.2 Arachis ipaensis | reverse complement strand
TGATCAAGCAACTTTAATTAGAAGAATGTTCTAGTTGAGCGAATCCAGAATTTGGGTTGAGAGTTGCAGAAAATAAAATGCCGGGAATGTAAATAACAGAAAAGTAAATGCTAGAATTAAAGGACTGGAAGTAAATGACTGAAAATGAATTGCAGAATCGTAAATGGGAATGGGGGATTTGCTCATAAAAGTAAATGGCAGAAATTAAAGAGAATGGGTAAGATCAGAAATGGGGAGTTCATTGGGCTTAGGAGATGTTGCAATTCTCTGGATCAAGTTCATTTTCATCTCTTCCTCAATCAATGCACTCATTGATCTCCTTGGCAATCTTAATTGATTGAATTACAATTTCTTGCAATTCAATCTCTCAAATCTTGATCAATAGCCAATTCCTTGGTCAATTGCTCATGAGAAGAGATGAAGTATGGTCACTGATTATACCACATGCATTTCCCAAATCAAGTATTGAGAGGGTTCTAGTCACATACCTATCCAAACCCAATTTGGTCCTGCATGAGAAAGCATTTCTAGCTTGATCTCTTCATTCCTCTTTCAAGGTTCAGAAGAGATCCAAGTTTGAATAGCTTCTTTTCCAAGATAACTACTCAATTGGATGAAGATCGAAAGCTTTCAAGTAAAATCAAGAGAAAAGATAGAAGAAGAATAATGAAAATTAGTATTGATCCATAATATTACAACAGAGCTCCCTAACCCAATGAAAGGGGTTTAGTTGTTCATAGCTTTAGAAAATGAAAACAAAGATGGAGAATACATCATAGAACTAGAAATTACAGAGAAAGTAAAATACAGAGAGTAGTTCCCTTTTTCCCTTCTTTTAGAACTCTCCTCAACAATTCAAAGCTACTCCTATATATACTACTTCTCTCAGCTTCTAGTTGGCTCTTCAAGTCTTGGGCCTTTGGATCTTGAGTTTGAAGCAGTTCTCTTCTTCATTTGGGCTTGGCTTTACTTGCAGAGAGAAAATGTGAAGTGGGCAGAGACCTTAGCTCAGGACGTTAGGGGTGTTAACGTTTAGTGAAAATATAAGTTCGAGAACGTTAGTGACAATCAACTTTCTCACTAACGTTACTAAGTAAAAGCCACGTTAACTTCAACGTTAGTGGCATAAACGTTGCCACTAACGTTGCCTCTAAGTCCTTTACACACGTTATTGAGACTTAACATTTCCAATTACTTTGAAAAGCCCCCTTTGTTCCCACGTTAGAGCCCACGTTAACTTAGTTAACGTGGCTCTTTAACGTGGGCTTGCCATCCTTCGAGAACGTTAGTGACACTCAACATTGTCACTAACGTTGGGGATGGCTAAGCATGGCCACATTAGAAGCCACGTTAACCTAGTTAACGTGGACTCTAACGTGAGGCATAGAGGAACCTTGGAACGTTAGTGACAATGTTGAGTGTCACTAACGTTCTCGAAGGATGGCAAGCCCACGTTAAAGAGCCACGTTAACTAAGTTAACGTGAACTCTAACGTGGAGAAGGGAAGTTGAGCTAACGTTAGTGACACTTAACATTGTCACTAACGTTGGCAAACACTCATGAGTGGCCACGTTAGAGCCCACGTTAACTTAGTTAACGTGACTCTTAACGTGGTCAATGATGGCTTTGAGAGCGTTATTGGCAATCACTTTTCTCATTAACTTTGCAAGTTAACTCCCATTCCTTGCTTCCTTTGGTCCTGAAATCAAGCAATAGAGCGCATCAAAGTTCTAGTCCAAGTCATGGGCAATGCAACATACAATTTGTCACTAAACTTATGCAAAATCCTCATGAAATAATGTAAAATGCACAATGTATGCTCGAATCAAGGTGTAAGTGAATATCTTCCCAAAACTAGCTTATTTCCTAAGGAAATGCATGAAACTAACCTAAAAACAGTAAAGAAAAGGTCAGTGAAACTGGCCAAGATGCCCTGGCATCACGCGATCGCGTCATTCATGCGGACGCGTCATGCGGTGTTTTGCTTTGCCTCGCGGGCGCGTCGTCCAGGCCTCCCCGTCACTTGTGTTATTCCAATCCGCGCGGTCACGTGAGCCATACGACCGCGTCACAGTGATTTTCTCTCTTCCGCGCGGTTGCGTGAGCCATGCGACCGCGTCACTTCTCGCTGGTCATCTCCTTAATTTCTTGTGTTCCTTCCATTTTTGCAAGCTTCCTTTCCAGTCTCCAACTCATTCATGCCCTATAAAGCCTGAAACACTTAACACACAGATCCCGGCATCGAATGGAATAAAGGAGAATTAAAATGCATAATTAAAAGTCTCTAGGAAGTAAGTTTTCAATCATGTAATAATTTTAGGAAGGAAATATAAATGCATGCTAATCATATGAATAAGTGGGTAAAGATCATGATAAAACCACACAATTAAACACATTATAAACCATAAAATAGTGGTTTATCAACCTCCCCACACTTAAACATTGGCATGTCCTCATGCTTAGTTGAAGGAGATTAAATAAATGAATAGGAACATGTAAAACTCATGCAATGCAATGCAACCTATATATATGAATGCAACTATATGATTTTTTTCCATTTGATCAATAATAAATAAGCTCTTCAACACAATTACAAATCAAATTCCACTAATTCAATTCTCATGCAGTAAGAACAGATAAAAATGCAAGAAGACAGCTCATGAAAGCAGGGAATATAGAATTTTAAGCATTGAACCCTCACTGATGATGTATATACGCTCTAATCTCTCTAGTGTATAGGGCAATCACTCTATCCTTCTCTAATCATGCTTTCTAATTTTTTTGTTCTTATCCTAATCAATCAACAACATTTAATATACCAATGCAGACATCATGAGGTCTTTTCAAGGTTGTAATGGGGCCAAGGTAATGGTAAGGATACATATGTGGCTAAGTAAGCTTATAAACTGAATCTTTAATCAACCCAAGCTTTAACATAACCTATGTATATATTCTATATAACTTTAGAATTCATACCTAGCTACCCAGAATTTCTCTTTCACATTCCATACTCATGTATCAACTTTTATTTTAATTTTATCATACATGCATTGACCTTTGAATTCTTAACTTAACATTGGGGTAATTTTGTCCCCTTATTTATATATTGAATATTTTTGATTGATTTTTTTTAATATAAGCATAAAAATAAACATAGCTTATCAATGCACATAGATTTTTAATTCTTATAGTTTCACATGAGTAGGTATCCAAATTCCCATTCTATTATCATGACACATGCCCTTATTATCTTTTGTTCCCACAATTTCCCATACTTAATTACCACACACAATTCTATCTTAAGCTAACCAAAGATTCAGTTTGGGATATATAATTGTTTTTCTACTTAAGGCTAGTAATGTGGTAAAATATAGAACAAATGGGATTTAAAGGCTCAAAGTAGCTAACAAAGGTAATTGAAAGGGTAGGCTTAATTTGGATAAGTGAGCTAAACAATTAATGGCCTTAATCATATGCAAACATATAAATATAATAAATATTGGACATATAGGATGAAACAAAATATAGATTACAATCATAGAGAAGTAAACACACAAGAATAAAATAATTATAGTTAAATAATGTAACCATGCATAAAGGCTCAATTCTCACAGGTTGTGTGTTCTTTAGCTCAAAAATCATGTTCCAAATACAACTTCAAGCAAATTTAACATAAAAATTTAATTAAAATTAGTGAAATTTTGTTCCAAAAATAGAGTCTTAGAAGAAACTTATTGTCTTTTCAATCAAGTAGAACATGCATGCAACTAATCTATTACTATGTAATTTATCCTATTCTATAAAAGAAAAACTAACTAAATATCCTAATTTATTGGTGTTTAGGGAAGAGAAATTACCTCCGGAAGTCAGGTACTGACCGACCTCCCCACACTTAAGGCTTTGCACCGTCCTCGGTGCCATCTGTCAGGAACAGGGGTGGGCTGGTAGCAGTATCTCCACAGTCGGGACCGTCATGGCTCCCTGTGCTGGTAAAGAAAGTGGAGTCCGGGGTGTCTGAGTCTTTGAATTTTCCCATAATCAGCTCCTTGAGGTATGTGAATCGGCGCTTGTTACGACGCTTTCTCTCTTAGCTTTGTGTTCCTGCCAATCCAACCTTTTGAGTATCTGATGGAGCAGTTGGTCTGTGGTAGATGCTTATGGTACGGAAGGAGGAATGTCCTAAGCTGGTTCAATGGGCTGGCTTGTAGTGGCTGCTGAGGGTATGATATATTTCCCATTAGGGACATATTGATCATCCCGTGGAAGTATGGCTTTGGTGTCCCCAGCTCTGAAGGAAACTCCGGCTGCTGAGACGAGATCTGAGACCAAGGCGGGAAAAGGTAAGTTGCCCGCAATTTGTACGTGTCCCATGGCATTCCAGATGTGTCTTGGTAGGTTCAGAGGCTAGTCTATAAGGATGCACCATAGTAGAACGGCCATGTCCGCAGTGAAGGAGGACTCTTAAGTGCTCGAAAAGACGTAATGGGACATGATCTGTGCCCATACGCGAGCCTCCAAGGTAAGTGCTAAAGGTGAAATTCCCTTAGGGCGGATACGATGGTATCCGTAGATCCATCGGCTGCCAGGTAGTGCGATAACTCTGAGAACGGCGTCCCAGTCAAATTGGTACATCTGGCGCTTGAGTGCAGCTTCTTGAAAGGCGTCCAAACCTTCTGGAATAGGGGGAAGACCTAGAGCTTTTTGAATGGCCTCTTCTGTAATGGGGACTTGCTTCTGATGGACAAAGATAGACTGCAGGGTTGGCAGGTGGAAGTTGGAGTAGAACTCGACTACCCAAGAAAGATTGACCTGCCTTGGCTGTCTCTGTAGGAAACCCCATTGTCTTTGTGCAATTTGCGGCTCAACAAAGGTAGCAATATGGTTTGGGAGGAGAAGAAGGTATTCGTTGTTGTAGCTCCTTTCTGCCAGGATGGGGAACATCTGCTCACAGTAGCGATTGGGAAATCGTGCAGTGTACTTTGCTGGGAAGGCTTTTTCTTTATCATCAACCTTTATAATCCTCTTAAGTCTCTTTGTTGAGGGTTTAACCGCAGTTGAAGAGGGTTTTGCCCCTAATGCTCTTTTTGTTCCTCTTCTTGCTGTGGATTTGGGAGTAGCTTTCTCTTTTCCTTTCTTAGTGGCCATTCTGAAAAAAGGGAAGAGAAAGTAAATTAAATTCAAAGAGATAGAGCAAGGAAGAGAACGGAAAAAGGGTAGTTATGAATGCATAGTAAAAGGTAAATGATGTTATCACATGGTCATGACTACATGTGAAAAGTCATCAATGGAAAATAGTTAGTGCATATGATGACAAGTGAATGCAAGGTGTTTATTGGCATGCTGGCAAAGGCATGAGTAGCATAGATCAAGCATCACTCGTAATAAACCATCACGTTTGTATTGACAATTATTTATAACGAATAAAATATAAAAGGGGTTTTGTGAAAAACAGGCATTTAATAGTAGAGTAGAATAACGGAGAAAAGTGCAAAATGCCATATGGGCTTTTTCACAAACACATAGCATGCATGGTGAAATAATGTATGGAAAGTATTAAATTGAACATGCAAGTAACCCTTTAAAAAGTAATATATAATTGCCAAACAAATTTAGAACAATCCACAAGCATATAATGAGAAATAATGACTCAAATAAATTTCTAATACCAAGTAAAAAGGAAGAAAATATGAATAATGAAAGTAAAAAGATAAGATAAAAAGAAAAATAGAAAAGTAAGGAGAGAAGAAGAAAAAAAACCTTGTTAATGGGGGAGAGAGAGAGAGAGTGGGGGTGTAAAAAAAGTGAGAAAGAAGGAAGAAGGAGGAAGGAAGAAGGGAGGAGGAAAAAGACAAAATACGTTTGAGGAGAAAAGGATAAGATAAGTGGCAAATCAGGGAAGCTCTGCGGCGTAATCGACGCGGTCGCGTGGGGCACGCGGTCGCGCGACTTGCGTTGATACTGATTGACGCGGTCGCGTCGGTCACGCGGTCACGTGACCCGTTTTATGCCACTGGCGCGAGGGCAGCCTCGCACTCGCACAACTCTCTGTTCAAAATCATTGATTGCCAAATATTGGGTGACGCGATCGCATGGGGCATGCGATCGCGTGAGTGGCCATTAGAAGGATATCACGCGGTCGCGTCGATCACGCGGCCGCATGGGAAGGATTGTGTGTTCAGCACCAATCCAGCACCACTCTAGCACAACCTTCGGTCGTGCACCCTTTTAACGTCGAATTCTAGGGCATGCGGCCGCGTGGGTCACGCGGTCGCGTGGGAGGCCAATGTTCCCATGTGACGCGGGCGCGTCGGCGATGCGGCCGCGTGGGGGCAATTTGTGCCATTGGCACGCCTCCAGCCACACTCCTGCGTGACTCTCTGTTTGTTTTTTTTTTTATTTTCTCCCATCTCCTTGCGACGCGGACGCGTCAATGATGCGGTCGCATCGCGTAACCCCTTTTTTTCATTTAAAATTAAAAATAAAAGTATGTAAATGCAAATGCACGAAATGTACTAATAAAGAGAAGAGTTATTAAATTGAAAAAACTAAAAATAATGAAAAGAATGATCATACCATGGTGGGTTGTCTCCCACCTAGCACTTTGCTTTAACGTCCGTAAGTTGGACGCTCCATTAGCTCAATCTTCGGCTATGTGAGGATCTTCCAAGAGGAAGATCTCGAGCTCCTTATTTTTCTGCATCCTCTCTCCATGGTACAGCTTTAAACAATGTCCATTAACTTTGATAAGTTCAGTGCTTGAAGGATGGCTTAGGTGATAAACTCCGTACGGTTCGGCCTTCTCTACTCTGTATGGACCATCCCATCTTGATCTCAACTTGTCTGGCATGAGTCTCAGTTGAGATTTGTAAAGGAGGACTAAGTCCCCAGGTTAGAACTCTTTTCTCTTAATGTGCTGATCATGTACAGCCTTCATCTTCTCCTTGTATAGTCTTGAATTCTCATAAGCTTCTAGGCGAAGGCTTTCCAATTCTTGCAGTTGCAATTTCCTTTCAGCTCCGGCTTCCTCAATTCCCATGTTGCACTCCTTTACTGCCCAAAAGGCTTTGTGCTCGACTTCAACAGGGAGATGACAAGCTTTTCCATAGATTAAGCGGAAAGGACTCATCCCAATGGGTGTCTTGTATGCGGTTCTGTACGCCCAAAGTGCATCTTGTAGCCTGGTGCTCCAATCTCTTCTATGAGGTTTGACTATCTTCTGCAAGATACGCTTTATCTCTCTTTTTGACACCTCAGCTTGCCCATTAGTCTGAGGATGGTAGGCTGTTGCAACCTTATGAATTATTCCATGCTTCTTCACTAATCCTGTTAGTCTCCTGTTACAAAAATGGGTGCCTTGATCGCTCACGATTGCTCGTGGTGATCCAAAGCGACAAATAATGTGGTTTCTCACAAAGGAAACAACAGTGTTAGCATCATCAGTGCGGGTAGGAATTGCTTCCACCCATTTGGAAACATAATCCACAGCTAACAATATATAAAAGTAACCATTAGAATTTGGAAATGGACCCATGAAGTCAATGCCCCAAACGTAAAAAATTTCACAGAAAAGCATAATTTGTTGAGGCATTTCATCCCTCCTGGATATATTACCAAATTTTTGGCATGGGAAACAAGATTTACAAAATTCAGCAGCGTCTCTAAAAAGTGTAGGCCACCAGAATCCACAGTCTAAGATTTTTCTAGCTGTTCTTTGAGGGCCAAAATGTCCACCACTCTCAGATGAGTGACAGGCCTCTAAGATGGACTGAAATTCTGATTGAGGCACACACCGTCTAATTACCTAGTCAGCACCACATCTCCATAATTATGGGTCATCCCATATATAATATTTAGACTCGCTTTTCAGCTTGTCTCTTTGATGCTTAGAAAATTTTGGAGAAAAAGTGCGGCTAACTAGATAATTAGCTACAGGTGCATACCAAGGGACTACCTGAGATACTGCTTACAAGTTATCAAATGGGAAATTATGAGCTATAGGAGTGGGGTCATCTGAAATGTGCTCAAGGTGACTCAAGTGGTCTACCACTAAATTCTGGTTACCACTCCTATCCTTAATTTCTAAATCAAATTCTTGTAATAGCAGTATCCAACGTATAAGCCTTAGTTTGGACTCCTTTTTAGCTAATAGATACTTTAGAGCTGCGTGGTCCGAGTACACTACTACCTTCGTACCAAGTAAATAGGCTCGGAATTTATCCAGAGCAAAAACAATAGCAAGAAGCTCTTTCTCAGTAGTAGTGTAATTGGATTGTGCTGCATCTAGAGTTTTAGACGCATAAGCAATAACAAAAGGATCCTTACCTTCACACTGAGCCAATGCTGCTCCTACTGCATGGTTGGAAGCGTCGCACATTATTTCGAATGGTCACGCTGAGCCAATGCTGCTCCTACTGCATGGTTGGAAGCGTCGCACATTATTTCGAATGGCTGGCTCCAGTCTGGTCCTCTCACAATTGGAGCTTGAGTCAGGGCGGTTTTCAGCTTATCAAACGCTTGTTTGCAATCTTCACTGAACTCGAACTCAATATCCTTCTACAATAGTCTGGATAAGGGAAGTGCTACCTTACTGAAGTCCTTAATAAATCTCCTGTAAAAACTTGCACGGCCAAGGAACGAGCGGACTTCCCTCACAGAAGAGAGGTAAGGTAAACTAGAAATAACATCCACCTTTGCTGGATCTACAGAAATGCCAGTATTAGACACAACATGTCCTAGTACAATCCCTTGTTTAACTATAAAGTGACATTTTTCAAAATTTAATACGAGGTTTGTACTGACACATCTATCTAATACTCTAGATAATCCATCTAAGCAAAGGCTAAAGGAATCGCCATAAACACTAAAATCATCCGTAAAAACTTCCACACAGTCCTCAATAAGATAAGAGAAAAGACTCATCATGCACCTTTGGAAAGTAGCTGGTGCATTGCACAAGCCAAAGGGCATTCTCTTGTAAGCATAAGTCCCAAAAGGACATGTAAAAGTAGTCTTTTCCTGATCCTCAGGAGCTATATGAATCTGGAAATAACCTGTGTAACCATCTAGAAAACAATAATGTGATTTACCTGACAGGCGATCCAGCATTTGATCAATGAATGGAAGAGGATAGTGATCCTTACGGGTTGCTTGGTTGAGGCGTCTGTAGTCAATGCAGACCCTCCAAGCGTTCTATACTCTGGTTGTTATGAGTTCTCCATGCTCATTCTTCACTGTAGTGACTCCAGACTTCTTTGGTACTACTTGTACTGGGCTTACCCATTCACTGTCTGAGATGGGATAGATGATATCTGCCTCCAGTAGTCTGGTCACTTTCTTTTTGACAACCTCTAAGATAGTGGGGTTCAGTCTTCTCTGGGGTTGACGAACGGGCCTTGCTCCCTCTTTTAAAAATATTCTGTGCTCACATACTTGAGGGTTGATGCCCACTATATCTGCCAAACTCCACCCAATTGCCTTCTTGTGCTTGAGCTGCCGACCTTTTTAAAGGAGGGAGCCTCAAAATATCATATATAAACAAAGGCATTATACTCACACATGCTCCTAAATCACACATGCAGTCAGAAATTATCACACCACCAATAGTACAATTAACTATACAAGGACCTGGGTCACTACACTTTTCAGGTAAACCTCCCATTAAAGCAGATATGGAACTACCTAAAGGAATAGTTTCTAATTCAATAATTTTGTCTTTATGTATACATAAATCTTTTAGAAACTTTGCATATTTAGGTACCTGTTGAATAACATCAAAAAGAGGAACAGTTACCTCAACCTTTTTGAATATCTCTACCATTTTAGGATCAGGTTCCAGCTGCTTCCTGGGCTTCCTTGCAAGTTGTGGAAATGGGATAGGAGTGGTGTCTTCTGCAGTATCTGTGCCCTGTGGTGCTTCCTTCTGTAGTTGAACTTCTTTTTTTTTCAGCTATATCCTGTATGTCCTCTTCCTCTTCAACATCTTCTATTTCCACTACCTCTTCAGCTGAGGCGTGTTCTGGTAGGCTTGGCTCTTCCTGATTCCTCTCCTGCAGTGTGGTTCCGGACCTTAGGGTGATGGCATTAATGCCACTCTTGGGATTGGGTAATGGTTGAGAGGGGATTCCACTGGAGCTCAAAGGCTGGTTATTGGAGTTATTCATTGATCCAATTTGTGAGACAAGAGCTTGCAGAGTAGCGTTCAGACCATTTAGAGTGGCATTAATGTTATTTTCCATGGTCTGTTGTCTCCGATCAATGGATTGTAGTAAATCATCATTAGAAGATGAGGAAGGATAAGTAATTTTAGAGGTCTGCTGTTGGGTATTCTGTGGTCCTTGGGATTGTCTTAGGTGAGGCACTCTATAAGGCTGGTTCTGGTTCTGCTGCCTGTTGTTGTTATTATTCCACCTCTGATTTCCCTGATTGTCTCTGCCTCATCTGTTGTTGTTGTCCCTCTAATTCTGGTTAGAATTGTTCTGCCATCCATGGTTGTAATTGCCACTTTGATTGTACCCTTGGTTGGGGCGATCATAGTAGTTATGAGAGGCTGCCACGGTGTTGTCTTCCTGCTGGAGCTGCGGATATTCATCAGTATAGTGGCTATAATCAGCACAGATTCCGCAAACTCTCTGTGGGACTAACTGTTGGTTTTGCTGTGGTGGAGAAGGTTGAGCTTGTTGAACTTGTTGTTGATTCAATTGCATCTGCTTCAGCAAGTTGGTCATTTCACAGATACTCTGAGTCAGAGCAGCAGTCTCTCTGCTAGAGGATACTTCTGCAATGACTTTTGAACGGCCTTGTTTCTGCCTGTGATTCAGCTAAGTCGATGATCAATTGCCATGCCTCGTCAGTGGTCTTGTACTTTTTCATAGACCCATTGCTAGCACTTTCCAATGTGGTCTTATCTTGGGGCCTCATGCCCTGTGTGATGTAACCGAGTAACACTATCTTGTCAATCATATGGTGGGGGCATGCTTCCAGAAGATTATTGAAGCGCTCCCAGGATTCATAGAGAGTCTCACATTCATCTTGAACTATCATGGAAATGTCTTTCCTCAGTTTATCAGTAACTTCAGCTGGAAAGAATTTTTCCAAGAATTCTCTTCTCAGTGTATCCCAGTTGGATATAGTTGCTGCTGGTTGAGTGTAGTACCACTCTCTTGACTTCCCCTCAAGAGAAAACGGGAAAGCTTTCAGCAAAATTGAAGTTTCATCTGCACCATCACGCCTGACAGTAGAACAGGCTGCTTGAAAATCCCTCAGGTGCTTGATAGGCTCTTGAGCAGGCAAGCCATGAAACTTGGGCATCAAATTGAGCAGTGCGGTCTTTATTTCAAAGTATGTAGCCACCGCTGGGTGATGCGCTTGAAATGGTTGCATTGTAAAATCAGGGGCTCCAGCCTCCTGAATAGTAACTCTCCTAGCTGCTGCCATGTTACCTGCACGTAAATCAACCAAATCAGTAGAACGGGGGCTGGTTTCTTTCTCAAGTGACGTTTTAGATCCGCCCTCAGAGAGGACTAACCGACGCCGAGCTTGCCTTATTCGTGAAATAGTTCTTTCAATCTCAGGATCGAATACTAGCAAGCTTGGATCAGGAAGTGAACGCGTCATCTAACGAAAGAAACAAGCAGCTCATGGTAGCAAGATAAAATAAAATGCAAATAAATAAAATCCAATTAATAACTTTAGCACTCTATTGCAAATCCCCGGCAACGGCGCCAAAAATTGACGTGGCGGAAATTGGCTAGTTAAGAATTGATATAAGTTATGCGTTGCAAGTATAGTTCTTAACCAACCAGAAATCCGTTTATCAATTTAGAAGGGTTGTCACAAAAATTAAAATTAAAATACTGGGATTATGAATCCCAGGTCGTCTCCCAACGAGTTGCAGAAAGGTGTGCTATTTTATTAATCAGATATTTTCAGAAAGAGTTTGAGTTGAATAAACAGGAAATTAAATTGGAGAAATTAAGTAATTTAAATAAAAGCCTTGACTGGGAGTAGATTAGTTGGAAGCCCTATTCTTGTTGCATTACTCTCAAGATTAATTGATAATTGAAGGTCGTTCTGTTTATTTATCCCTTACCAAATAAGGGAAAGTCAAATAAGTTGGAATGATGTTTCTACTCACAAGTCCCAATCCGCTTACTTGGAAGGACTGGCGTTAGTGACTAGAGAGCCATCCAACAATAAACCCAATTACAATTTCTCCTTTGAACATTCCAACTCAAGGGTTCCTTTCAATCAACTCCCCATCAAGTCAGGAAACTACTCGCTCATTGTGAATGTAGAGCTCATAACATAGGAAAGGGAATTAAAGAAAGACATGATAAATAAAACTCAAACGAATCAATTAAAAATAAAAGTAACTCTTGTATTAATAAATTCTAAAATAATCCAATAGTAAAATTGAGTAAATTGAAGGCCATGAAAGAGTAAAGCCAAGTAAAGAAAACGAACTAGAATGACGAAGTCTTGATGAGGTAATAACTCTTCTCAATATCCCAATGCAAAGAGCAATCGAAATAAAAATCCTAAGAACTATGAATGTGTAGAGAGAAAACCTAAAGGAGGAGTAAAACTGGATCTAAAAACTAAAAACTGTGTAGAATGAATGTTGTCTTTGATTTCTGCATGTCCTCTGGCTCTAGTGTGCTTTTCCGGGCCAAAAACTGGGTCAAAACAGGGCCCAAAATCGCCCCAAGCAAATTCTGCAGATTATGCAGATCGCGTATGTCACGCGATCACGTCATTCATGCGGACGCGTCATGCGGCGTTTTGCTTTGCCACGCGGGCGCGTCGTCCACGCCTCCGCGTCACTTGTGCTATTCCAATCCGCGCGGTCGCGTGAGCCATGCGACCGCGCCACTTCTCGTTGGTCATCTCCTTAATTTCTTGTGTTCCTTCCATTTTTGCAAGCTTCCTTTCCAATCTCCAACTCATTCATGCCCTATAAAGCTTGAAACACTTAACACACAGATCATGGCATTGAATGGAATAAAGGAGAATTAAAATGCATAATTAAAAGTCTCTAGGAAGCAAGTTTTCAATCATGTAATAATTTTAGGAAGGAAATATAAATGCATGCTAATCATATGAATAAGTGGGTAAAGATCATGATAAAACCACACAATTAAACACATTATAAACCATAAAATAGTGGTTTATCATTGGTCTATGGCAAAGCTTGCCACTTACTGGTGGAGATAAAGCACAAAGCATATTGGGCCGTCAAGGAGTGCAATTCCAATTTGGGAGGAGCCGGAATAGAGAGAAAGCTACAACTAGTGGAATTAGAGTGTTTGTGGTTAGAAGCTTATGAGAACTCTAGACTTTACAAGGAAAGAATGAAAGCCGTGCATGATAAGACCATAAGAGGAAAAGAAATTAGAGCCGGCGACCTAGTCCTCCTCTACAATTCGAGATTGAGGTTGATGCCCGGAAAGCTTAGGTCAAGATGGGAAGGACCTTATATAGTAGAAAAAACGGAGCCATACAGAGCCTATCATTTGCGCCATCCTTCAAGCTCCGACATTTTCAAGGTCAATGGGCATCGACTAAAGTTGTATCATGGTGAAAAATTAAAAAGCAACAAGGAGATGGAGGTGTTCCTTTTGGAAGATGCACCTAATGGCAACAAGAATTGAGCTAATGACCGTCCAACTTACGAACGTTAAACAAAAGTGTTAGGTGGGAGACACCCCCACCATGGTGAAATCTACCCTTTTTTGCCCTTTTGTATATACTCTTGAACTCTTGCTTGATTTGGTGATTGCGTAGCTTTTAAATTTGTTTAGATAGATTTTATTGTCTTAGTTGTGCTATTCATGAAGATTTGCATGGATTATAAGTAGGGTGGATTATTAGTGCATAAAAGCAAAACACCCCAACTTATATGTAGCATGGAATTTCTGGGTGTCTTTGGATCTTTTTAGTATGCCTTTCTTCATGTTCAAAAAAAGAAAGGGATGCACGCACAAGCATGCATGGCGCCTACGCGTCGCTCGCATTTTCGCAACTCTGAGTACATTTTCCCGAGAGTTGCACGAGCATTGCGCACACAATGCGCAAAACACGCAGGTACCTACCCACGCGTATGCGCGAGGCACGCCTCCGCGTCACCTAGCAACAAACTAATCCACGCGTGCGCGCACATGACGCGTACGCATCGATCGATCTGCGTGCCACTCTTGGTACATTTTTCCCGAGAGTTGCGCGAGCGTTGCACAAGCATTGCGCGCAACGCGCAACCCCTAGTCACGCGTGCGCGTATGGGACACTCACGCGTCGTTCTAACTCTTGCTCACCCACGCGTGCGCATACATGACGTGTACGCGTGGGTCGCCTTACATACATTCCCCCAGTACATGTCACCCGAGACTTGTGTGAGCATTGCACAAGCAATGCGCGAAACGCGCAGTCGCCTCCACGCATGCGCGCACTGTGACGCGTACGCGTCCCTCATCTGTTCTCCCATCCACGCGTATGCGTGGCGTGCACGCGCGTGTCGCTCCTCGGACGCAGGTAATACACCAGTGCGCCCCTGTTTCAAATTTTCTCTTCTAACCTCCTTTGTCCACTTTTCTTTTCTCACTTCCTTTCTTCTTCTACTCCCCCTCTTTACCACTTCTCTCCGGCCACCACCTCCGGCGGTCCCATTTTCTCTCTTTTTCCTTCTCACTTCCCTCTTTCCCTTTCTCTCACTTGCACCCCATCTTCTCTACTCCTCTCAAGGTCATATCCTTTTCTATCCTCTTTGTCATTACTTGATGCCTTTATCTCTTAATTGCATGCCATTATTTTCTCTTAATTCTCACAATTGCAAGCTGTCAAAATTTTATCTTATTTATTTGCTTTATTCTTTTTCTTTTCTATTTTCTATGGGTGTTGAAATTTGAGTTACCTTTTTCTTTGATGGGTTGATTTGCTATCTTTTGAATCCTTTATGATTATGTGATGTTATTTTGATTATTGGGTATCTCATTTTTGGCATTGCACCTTTGTATGTATTCAATGTGCCTATGGTTTGAATGTTGCACACCAAGTGTTTGTTGAATTGCACCTATCACATTTTTAGTCAATTTTGACACTACGCTTTCAAGTTGGTGCTCTTTTACCAATACACCTGCCTTCCTATCGCACATTGAGCTCATTACATTTCATCTTTACCCCTCATATGTGCATACCCATAACTTGCTCCCTTAGGACATATTGCAAGAATTGTACTCCAACCTTCTCTAACTCCACTTTATTCCTTTAGCATGCCTTATTGTCTTGAAGTTAGATTGGGTATTGATTTTCTTACGTTTTCTTTCCCTATCTTGCATATGTCACTTGGGGTTGTTAACGATGCCTAAGTTTATTCCTCTCATGCCCTACTTACATGCCTTTTTCACTCTTGTATCCCATGCTAGTGTATTACTCCATATTTCAATGGTTGTCTTGCTTGCATGTTACAGCTGTCATGTTTTCACGATACCTTTTCTTCTATGGCACCTTTTCTCACTAGCATGTTATAATTCGAGTGCGGTCTCTTTGAGTTTAATGTCTTCATTTTTCCTCACCTTTTTCAGATGGCCATCAAGAAGGACAAGAAAAAAGCACAGAAGAAACCACCTTCCAAAAGGTCACCTCAAAAAGACACTGCCAAAGCGCACCCCGCGCCCAAGGCTAAACCTCTCCCCAATAAAGCGCGACGCATCATTAAGATTCATGACCAAGAGAAGGATAACCCCGCGAGAGATCCCACTAGGTTTCCCAACCGCTATTGTGAGCTAATGTTCCCCATCGTGATTGCACAGAATTATCATTCTGAACCTCTTCTTAACCCTCCGGATCATGTTGTTCAGTTTGTCATACCTCGCATTGAGCGACGAGGATAGGGCTTTCTCATGCGGAGACCACAATAAGCCAATCTCTCGTGGGTGGTAGAGTTCTACACCAATTACTTCTCCCCCTCTTTTCAGATTGTTTTCATGCGCCGGAAGTAAGTTCCAGTTTTCAAGAAAGCTATTCAAGAAGTACTTCGAATCCCACCCGTACCAGATGAGGTAGATGGTTACCAAGAGGCCCTCCGATAGCGCGATGACTTTGATTATATTTTTTATTGGGATGCTGTCCACCGGGTTATTACCGAATCGGATATATTTTGGACCCGAGGGCGCCTCCGGGCTCGACCTAAGGGCATTCTTGCGCGTTATCAGACTGTAGAGGCTCGGGCATGGACCCAAATCTTGTCTCATTATGTGTTTCCCAGCACTCACGAGACGTTGATCACCGCAGACCTAGCCTTGCTAGTTTGGTGTATACTCACAGAGCGGCCGGTTAACATTGCTCGCCTTATCCACCAAGCCATGGTTTATGTTCATGCCAAGGGTAACCTACCTTTCCCAGCCTTGGTGACGGAGCTAGTTGCTACTGTTGGTGATCCCCGGGAAACTAAGGATCGGAAAGCGATAATTCCGGTAGAGGGTGACGTTGTCCCAACCGGAAAATATCTCAAGTCTCCGGCGGAACACAAAACCCTTGATATAGCTGCCCCCTCGGTTTTCCCTCCCACTTCTTCTACATCATAAGGATCCTCCCACCAACGGCTTGAAGAGATCCACAAGAAGATAGATAGATATGAACGGTGGAACCAACGCCGGTATGCTTACATAAAGAAGCTTTTGAGTTGTGTAACCCCTTCTATGGAAGAACCTGAGATCTCCACATCCACCTCGTATTTAAGTGAAGGAAGCACTCACGAACGGGATAGTGGAAGTTCCAAACCCGACCAACCCTTGCACCTTGATAGTAGCACAGAGGACCGTGCTAATTCTTAAGTGTGGGGAGGTCGTTCGACCGATCTCCGGGGGTAACAATTCCCTCTTTCAACACCAATGTTAGCTAGTTGTTGCATTGCATGATAGGTTGCATGTTAGTTAGAATTTATACATGTTTTTACCACTTCTCTCTTATTAGGACTACTTGGTTAGGGTGATGATTTCTTTTCCAAGAAACTGTTTTAGGGCACCTACCAATTTGAAAATTTTTTTGTTAAACTTGCTTGAAGAATGTAACTTGGAACATGGATTTTGAGCTAAGAACACAAGCAAGTGAGATTTGAGCCTAATGATGTGGTTACATCTTATAACCACTTATTTTCCTTCTTGTGTGCAATTGTTCTCTTTCTATGATTGTGATCCTTGGTTTGCTTAATTCTATATGTCTATTATTCCTTGTATTCATGCATTTATATGATTGAGGCCATTATTTCATTAGCTCACTTACCCAAATAGCCTACTTTTTACCCTCCATTGTTAGCCAATTTTGAGCCTATTCTTAACCCAATTGTTCTTTATTTTAGCACATTACAAGCCTAAAGTGAAAAATAATAAAAGTCTCTTGTTTGGATCTTTGATTGGCTTAGGCTAGTAAGAGTGTTCATTATTCAAGTTTGGGGAGATTTGGGAACATTGGTTGAGATAAAAGGATGCTTTGTATTTTATATATTTGGGAATTGGGTACATGCTCATGTATTAGTAAAATGTTGGACCTTATGCATTGGTGCTCTTGAAAGAAAAATAGGAAAAACAAAAGAAAAACAAAAGGAAAAAGATAAGAAGAAAAAAAATATGGAAAAAAATATATATATATAAAAAGAAAGAAAAAAAGAAAAAAGAAAGAAATAAAGAGAGGACAAATTGCCCCAAAGTAAAGTCAATAAGAATCAATGCATAAGTGTTGTAAAATATAAAGAAAATGCATGAGTATGTGAAAAAGTGAAAAATGGGTAGTTAGATTAGAACTTAATTGTATAGGTTATATAGGTTAGGTGGGAAAGTCTAGGTTAATCAAAGATGCAATTCTAGTCCACTTAACCATATATGACCCTACCTTGACCCTAGCACCATTAAAACCCTTGAGAAAGTCCTCATGATAATTGTATGCATGCATTGAGTAAATGTTGATTGTTAGATGAAGAACAAATTTTGGAGAGCAAGAAATAGAAGAGAATTGAGTGACTAACCTTATACCCCAAGCGAATAGAGTGCAAAACACTTCCGGTGAGGGTTCGAAGCCCAATTCCTTATTCCCAGCTCTCACGGGCGTTCTTCATGCAAGTCACGCACATCTCACTTTGATGTTTGAATTGGTAGAGTTTATATATCACATTGTCATTTTGCCCTACGTACTTATGTATGTTCTAAGAAGATTGACTTGCTTTTAACCAAGTAGATAGTGGTATTCATCTTAGTTGCATTCATGTAGGTAGGTTGCATCCCATAAATCTTATTCTCTCGTGATCCTTTGGTCTTTTGCTTTCCTTTAACATGAGGACATGCTATCATTTAAGTGTGGAGAGGTTGATAAACCCCGTTTTTAGGGTTTATCTTGTATGGATTTTTAGGGTTTTATCAATGGTCTTTCACACTTGTTCGTATAAAAATGCACGATTTTGTGTTCCTTTCCTAACTTTTCCTCATGGATGAAAACATGCTTCTTTTACATTAAAGTTGATGTATTTTAATCATCCTCCATTACCATTTGATGCCGTGATCCATATGTTAAGTGATTTCAGAGCTTATAGGGCAGGGATGGTCTAGAGAAGAGGAAGGAAACATGCATGAAGGAAAAGAGCATGGAAAATGAAGATTTGGAATTTTAGTGCTGACGCGTACGTGTACCTTGAGCGTATGCGTGGATGCGCGCCATCAAGACCAGTATGAAGGAGCCAATGCCAGGAGCTAGCGCATCTTCATGGCTAGGCCAGATCCTCAGGGACGCGCATGCATGGCTGACACGTGCGCGTGGATTGTAAAAGCTCCAGGGACGCGTACGCGTGCTGTGCGTGTACGCGTCAATGCCGCACGTGACTTTTAAAGAGAAAATGTGACCAGCGATTTGAGGGCAGTTACAGACCATGTTTGGAGCAGAATTCTGGCGGAAAAAGGCATAAGAAGACCAAAGATTGAAGGGATACACATCTATGAACTCATTTTTAGATATTTTTAGTTGGAAGTTATATTTTTAGAGAGAGAAACTCCAACTTCTCTCTAGCTTCTCTCTAGGGTTTAGCCTCTCAAATTTGGAATTCTCTTGTTGAATTTGGTGAGATCTATTGTCAATTCTCTTCTACTTTGCTTCCAATTGTAGATCTAGATTCTCATACTCTCAAATTAGTTCTTGTTGTTCAAGTTACTTGTGGATCTTAGCTTTTGGATGTTGTTACTTCTATTTCCATTGATACATTGAGGTAATCCTAGTTCTTAGCCTTTAATTGTTTGCTTGTTGTTAATCTCTTATAGTGGACAACTTTGAATTTAGTTTTATTCTCAATATTACAATGCCTCTCCTCATTGCTCTCCAAGTGTTTGAGAAAATGCCAACTTTAACTATGGAATAGACTTTTCCTACTTGGCTTGGAAGTTGAGATATTGGAGACACTTGAATTATTAATGTCTTTTGTTGATTGTCAATTGGAAATTGCTAGTTGATTTGTATGTCACTAAAGCTAGACTTCCTTAGGGTTAGGCTAGGATTTGTGAATCCAAATTGATTACTTTCACTTGACTTTCCTTAATACTAGAGGTTGACTAAGTGAAGCAATAACTAATTGAGATTACAATTGATAGAAATAATGATGATAGGAAGTCCAATTCTCACGTCTAGCCAAGGCCTATATAGTTTGATTTTCATTTCACATTACTAGCTTGTTCTTTTATTATATGAAACTCCAAACACCAATGCACTTTCTAATCAACAATGTACATCTTGGAATACTCCTCGGGAGAATGACTCAGGAGTCATACTCTCGGTTATTGATTTTAGATTGTTTGATGAGGAATTGCGTGTCGGTTTAGACTATACTACGATTGGATTCATTGACAAATTATATACCGGCGTAAAATCATTCATCATTGATCTCGACAAAGTGCCGTTTCTTTAAGGCTAAGCCGTTACAGGGACTATCTAGTGTTTGCTACTAGACATGTCGGATTTTGGCTGTATAACCGACAGATGATCTCATTAGCCATAGCGTACACATGCATCATTTGCATTGGTGTGTATTGTTTGGGTGTGCATCATGTATTTAGCTTGTCTTGTTGAATAATTGTATCTATATGTTATTTGACCGAATTGTCTTATCTGTTCTCTCTATTTGTGTATTCCTTGTATTATTTTGTATGTGTTTGAACAACTGAGAGATCTCTTATGCTGGTGATGGTGACACTAAGGGTTGTACTTGTTTTTGATGTGGTGATTGGAGGTTTGTGAAAAACTGAGAATAAATGGATATATTAGAATTCCTTAGGTAAGTTGTCATTTGATGGTTTAGTGAGAACTCTATACTTCGATCAATGAGATATTGGAGACTAAGATTTCTTAGAGAGTTCCTGTTACCTTATATTGTATCGATTCGGCACTTTTACCTTATTGGGAACCCCCTTGGGTTGGGTTCTCATCCATATATTATTTCTGTTTTTTCAGATGCAGGTCCCATCGTTCCTTAGTGAGCAAAAGTCTAATGAGAAAGATGGCGAAAAAGAATCTTTTGTTCTGTTTTAGTTTTAGAATCTCTCCTTTTGAAAAAAAAAGTTATATGATGTATTTATTTTAAAGACTTGCCTATAGAGGCTTATGATATATTCTTGGAGAGATAGGTATATCAACTATTTTACTATTGTAACTCTAACTGGCTTAATCTCCGTGGGCCGAGACTAGTGAATATTTATATATACTTATATATGTCTCTTTACTCTTATTCTTCATTTAAGCTTTTACTTATATACCTTTTTCCGACGTGCTTATGTATGTTATTGAGTTTGAACGATTGACAAAGTGTTCTTTTTATCCGAAGTTTAAATCCTTTTACAGGCTTCTAGCTTAATATCTTCTTCTATACATAAGTATTTACATCTCATCTTTGTATTGTAACACCAAACCCTGATTGATTTATGACTTAAGCATAAGTCTTGGAAGGGTAGGGTGTTATAAAAGCAGAGAACAGAAAAGGAAAGAATGTAGTAATTAAAAGAATCTCTTCTACAGGAGAGTAGAGAGCAAAGACTAAAAGAATCTAACAAATCTCTGCCATAGGAGAGCAGATAATAGAAAAGAAAAGAATGTATTAACCAAAAGGGATATCTGCCATACGAGAGCAAATCTCTGCCACACGAGAGTAAAGAGCAAAGATAAAAGGACTCTGAAAGACTATTTGCCACATGAGAGCAGATACAACCTTGTTTGGGCCTTTGTACCAAACGAAACACGGGGATGCTCGTAGGTTACATTGCTTTTCTAGACATACATGAGTACCCTAGGTGCTGCGCCTGTGAGTCGAAGCTTACTTACAGAGATTTATGACGGGCATATATAAGCACTAGAAGTATTGTCCCTATAAGACAAGAGTTTCTTATAGAGGTTATGCCATAACGTGCTTAGTCTGGGACTAAACTCTGGAAAATCCATATCTGACGAAGGTGTTGGATTTCATCGGGAGCAGGTAGAAACGAAAAATGAGCTCATTATCTGCACTAAAAATAAACATGCATCATATTCGGTTGTGCATATTTTTGTGTTGTGTATTTTTGTGAATGTGTGTGTGCTTTTGGTTGATTGCTTTTCTATTCTTTGTTCGTTGAAATTGTATCTATTCTATTGCTTGTTTGTTGTATATAAAGAGTAAAATGAACTTAACTGCCACTCCGACCCTACTAAGAATTCTCCAGTTCTTACTCCGTCTCTCCACCTCTTTCATCTATAGGTACGAAAGCTTATTGCGAAGCTACAGAAACATAGAAGAATTTGTTTACGAGTTGAGTTGTTAGAATTTATTTTTCTCTTACCTTGTTAGTTGAAATTTTATTCAGGGGGTAGGTTTTGTAATCAATTTTGTATGTAATACTATAATGTATTATTAATATTAAGTATGTAAATATGTGTTATTTATTTTTTACGAAAAAATTTTAACTTTTTAGTAAAACTGTCGACAGATTAACGCGTAAAGGCCCATTATTAAATAGATAATAAAAAATTAGATTAATAACACTTTACTTTTAGTACGATTATAACATGCTAAAAGTTGGATCGTCACACATTTATGAACAGACAAGTTCTAAAGAAGCGAGTTTTCTTGAACTCCAAAATCCAAGTTGTGCGCTGCTTCCATTAAAGACAAAAAGTGGCTCATTTTTTCAAAGGATGTATAGGTGTCAAAAAAATAAATGATCAAAAAGAAATTTTTGTAAATCTTTACATATTTATCTCTTTAAGGTACCTATATAAATATGTGCCTTCGACTTATAGTGAACTTTTATGGATTTATTTCATATTTCTTCGTCTACAAATTTCTCTTTTCCACAACATACTATGCTTAAAACTATAAATACATAGTATGCTTAAAACTATAAAAACATAAGGATGATTTAAAAAAATAAGGAAAAAGAACAACCACCTGATGGTCATCAGTTCATTAGTAATACATTACAAACGATTAACACGTATACACACTACAAAATAGAAATTAATATTTGCTTCTACTTTTTTTTTTAACTACATACTTACAAGATCACTCTAAATATCAAGACTATTAAAAAAATCAAAAATATAATTTATATAATTTTCTTTCAACCCTAAGAAATGTCCTTATTTATTTACATGAAACCAGTTCCATAATTTTAAATCTAAATCATAAGAAGGTAATAACTTGTTTAAAGATTTAGAGTTTCAGACCTAGATTCAATTTTAGCACGTCTAAGTTGTCATCATCCATGGCAACTAAATCAACGAAATCAATCTTTTTGATGGGCTTCTCCAATATCTTGATATATGCCTTGGTGCCATCATTTGGATTTTCTTCTGGCTTCCATTGGAATAGTTGTGGATTTGGAGGCTGTGGTGGAAACATTATTTGCCGAATTGAATGTGATGATGAAGAAGAACCAATTTGGCCAACACCAAAAAATGAGTTTATTTTCTGTGGGTTTTGATTAAATTTGCTATCATTAGCAAAATTGATGGTTTCTTGCCTAGGCATTGGCATAGGAATATTGGGGTGAAAGCGTTGGAATGATTGTCCTATTTGAGAGTTGACATTATAGTTTGGAGAAGTAATAAGATTCTGTAGGACAACCTTTTCGTGTGCTATATGAGACTCAATATGAGTCATTAAGGCTCGAGTGCTCATAAAAGTTTGGTTGCACAATATACAACTAATTTGGTTTGGGTGATTGTTGTTGAGAGGCATAATTCGCATATACTTTAACAAGTCATGTCCCAAGTTACTGGCCATGATGGTGGAGGGAGAAGAATTGCTAAAGGATTATGAGAAAATATGAGGGAGA
>NC_029786.2:53409085-53452278 GCF_000816755.2 Arachis ipaensis | reverse complement strand
ACTAATTGAGGGGAAGCACATGAGTATTACATATTAGATATGGGACCTTTATAGATAAAGAAATAAAAAAAATTAATGTTCTAGCTAATCTTCATTGTGCTGGTGTACACAGATATGATTACGCTTGACAATTAATTTCAATATTTGGCAAAACATTAATGTCAATATACCAAAAAAGAAAAGGGGCTTGATTCATTTAACATCTATATCACATAATTAAATTAAAAGATATACTACACAGCTACACATGGAAAGAAACACAAAGAAAGTATTTATTGCATTTGGGAAAAGTCATAAACCATTGTTGACTTAGTATTATTGACATTGATTGTATTATTTGAATTACATTGCGTTTTTAAAGGTAGGAAAAGTACAGGTAAACAATGAAAATATTAAATAATGTAAATAATAGATATATCGGATGTTTATTTTACTAGTGTACGGATGGTTATTTTAATATTAAAATTTAGAGGATTAATTTAAAAGTGTAGTATGTTTTTATTTGATTGGTAGTTGTTCATATTGTTCAACAAAGTCATTGTTCCCTAACATTCCCCTTTAAGGTAATATCTATCATGAAAATTGGATTGCATAATTTTAAGTTTGGAAACAAGTTATTACGGTAAAATTTTGCAATGACTAATTTTAATTCTACATTACATAATCTCATTATATTAATTTTCTTTCTTCCTAGATATTTATTTTAGTCTTCTATTTAAATTCTTATAGTGTTATTTTCAATTACATTCCATATCATCTATCATTTGTACACAATTAATTTGGCATAACACACAATCCATGATTGTGAATGTAGCCACATTCAGGAACCTTACATGGAAATATTAAAATAACAATTCTATTCCTTAAGGAAGAAAAATCTTAATAAATTTACAAAAAAGAAAAAATTCACAAGGATTTTCTCCAAAACAATCCTAATTGCAAAACCGAGAGTATCTAGATTCGGAACATCATTTAGGAATCAATTCGATTTACAAGTCAAATTATTAATTTATAAATTCTTTAAAATTAAAAAATTTATCTAATATTCAAACTGTTTTGGGCTAGCCCATTACTTTAGGGTTAAACCGCACTCATCGTTCAGCCTTAAAGTCATGTGGTAGAGCTACTGAGTATTTGAACTAGATGCTTCTAGAGCACAACGGTTACAAAGCTCATACAAATCTAAGAGATAGTGGATTATCCATTGCCAAGATACCCAAGAGGTGACATCTTCACCTTGATATTCTTCATACTATCGGATATCGACTAACTTGAGTGTTGGAGTGGCCATGCAGGTACCACCCCCTCCACATTGCGCTTGTGCTCATTATACCTTCAAGCTTATAACCCTTAGATTCTCCTAGTCTTCTGACCCTCGCAGGTAATTTGTGGGGATAGAAGGCTGTAGCCAGCAAAGGATGATCTTCCACATTCTCCTGACGAGTTTGGGGAAGGAGAAATAGCGACCCACCACAGGGTTGAGAGGATACAAACAGTGGCTCTATAATGAGCATAGTGAATACTTCATCCTCCTAGAATCAACACAGGAGCCATAATGCCACGCGACATTCCTAAGAATGATGCCCATTAAGAGGCACTAACGACGACAGTGCATGCATCATGTAAGAGTTCAGACATCGGCTTCAGATCCTCGAGGGGGAACTAGCAGCTCAGGACTGCTATCGAAATGAATCTAGCTATGAAGCCTATTCCAAGACGGAGACACGAGGATCTAACCAGCATAGTCAGTCTCTCGTTGTGAGGTTAGGCATACGTAGGAAACACGATGATAGTAATGATCACCAGTGCCAGAACAGGTAGACGAGAAAGTCCCAAAACGATCTTAGGAGGGGAAGAGAGAAGCCAGCATGAACCAGTGGTAATGAGGCAACTCCATTTGATGCAAGGTTCCTAAGAATTTGTTTGCCAAAAAACTTTGACAAACCTGCGAACACGAAGTACAATAGCATAAAGGACCCTTAAGAACACATCACCACCTTTAAGGAAAGGATGAAACTCAAGGGTGTCACAGACGGGATCCAGTGTTGCGCATTCCGGATAATCTTAGTTGAACTTACGATTAGATGGTTCGACTCGTTCCCTCATGGGTCCATTTCGACCATTTTAGATATCTCCCAGAAGTTTCTAGCCCACTTCCCTAACCAAATAGAAAAATCTAATCACCCAATAAATCTCTTAGGGGTAACACAAAGAAGTGACGAGTCTATCCAAAAATACTTGGACCATTTCAACGATGATTGCCTTGAGATTGACGGCTTGACAAATTTGGTGGACAGCTTTTATTTAACCAACGGATTGATAAATGAAAATTCCTGAAAGTATTTAACCACAAAGTCAGTTTGGACAATGTAGGAAATACGAAGTGTAACAAGGGAGTACATTAATAATGAGGAGATCGGTAGCCTACAAGCCAACCACCTTGCCAACTAGGGAACACCCACTCTAAAAAATAAGGACAAAAGGAACAAACATGTAAACCCTTCACATATCCCCGAGTAAGGAAGTTCATGAGTTATGCCCCACTAACAGCTCTCATCGTTGAAGTGTCCCAACAAAAGCCTATATTTTGACTATCACAGGGGTTATGGGCATAGAACTCGAGATTGCTTCGACCTCAAGGATTGATGACACGTCAACTTAAGTAATTTTTAAAGTTCTTTTTCATTTAGTTTCTTAGGTTTTACTCAAATTTAGTATGTTTTCTAATAGAATATAATAAATAATCAAATAGTTGGAGTTGGGATAGTGTTATTATGTTTTCAGGAGTTTTTAGGCTCGAAACAAGCAAGAATTAAAGCTTTTTTTTTTACAAGAAAAAACACAATATAGAAAAAGCATAGCCTAAGGAACAAAAGCATGTTTAAAATGAAGAACACTAGAGCCCAAAACACATATGTCCCGCGCACAAGCTCTCAGCCCTGACCTCTTCATACTCAAGCGATGATAACTTGAGCGATAGAAGTTCAAATGAGGCGGTTGTAGTTGCGCTAGAAAGCTAACACTCAGAGCTTCAAAATGATATGCATATCTCTATAGTGGATGTTTATTTTGAGCCGTGCAACACCATTATCTTTGGAATACGAAAAATCAACGCTCCAAACTTCTTCAATCTCATGCTCAGCAGAAGACCTGCATGCCCGGTAGATCCTTCCTTCTTCCTTTCTCTACTGGAGATTCCTTCAAGCACTCCACACACATGCCCGGCGTATATCCTCCATTGGAAGGTGCATTTTTGGGCTTTTTGCCCAGTTTTCTCTAATACAAGCCCAACTTAAAGATAATTACAACTCTCAGAAAGTAATAATTAAGGCCCAAGCTTAATTATCTATATCAGCAGAATCCTTAATCACATCCAAAATATTGAAGACACTAGAGGATTTATTATTAATTCTTTCTAGAAACATAAGAAATTTGGTTGTTAGGATTTGATATGAATTATTATTTTGAATTTGAAATTAAAGTTTGTAAGTAGTTCTCTTATCATTCTCTTCAAAGGATAAGACTAGGATAGTTTAGAATTTGAATTCTAGAATTTAGATATAAATAAGTAAACAAAGTTCACAAGAGAAGGCATCCAGGAGGAGGATCTTCGGATCCAAATCTCAGCCAACTTCTCCGTAATCTCCTTTCATTGTTTTCTTTTCTTTTCCATGGGTAACTAATCATTTATCAAAGGGTTAAGAGCTCTGTTTATATTTTCTATGGGTTATTAATCTATTTTTATTTTATTTTCAAGTTTTGTATTGATCTATCCCATGACTCTTTGAATTCGTCTAGGAATAATGATTCAATTAGTGTACGACACATGCATGATTTTCAATTACTCTGATTTTGCATAAGTGACATATTAATTCAGATTAGAATAATTTTTGAAAATTGTGTTTTTCTTCTAAAGATTTAACTGGAGAGGACTAGCTTGAATACGTGCCATATAATTCGACCTAAGGACTACTTTTAAATCTTATTACAAAACTAAATCAGTTTTTGTGCTTAATCTCTTGATTAATTAATTGACGACTAATTAATGCTTGAGAAACTGAGGAACCAAGGAATTAGAAATCAGTTACTAAAGTTTTATCGTGAAAGATCTTTACAAACTTCCAGATAAGTAAACAAGGTTTGATTTCTCTTTGCTCTCACCATCACTGTCTTCTCTCAAATCAACATTCAAGCTCTCAGCAAGACACAATCTTGTCTCCTTCAAATAAGGTTTTATTAATCTAATTAGGAATATAATTTGATATTTACTTGCTCAATCATTTAATTCTTGTGGGAATAATATCCACTCTTCGTGGTATTACTTGAACAATCTAGTGCCTTGTTGGTATCTGTGAGCTTTAATTTTTTCTCATCAAGGATGTGTGATGTGTGAGCATGTTATACCTTTTTTCTAGTCATTATCTAGTTGTTTTTAGTTAGATTTTATATATTTTTACTTGATTCTTGTGCGAAAATCCCTTTTGGATACTACTTTGAGTTGCTTTGGTGTTTTTTTTATTTCAGGTAAAATTCGGAGCAAATTAGTGGAGTTTGGAGCTAAAAAGAAGAAAGGTTGGCAACACCCTCCCTGGGCGCTAAACACCCAGCTGGCGTATAGCGCCAGCAAGGGACCAAAGCCAGTACGCCATCCCTCCCCTTGGGGCGTTTAAATGCCATTAGCTGACCAATTTCACCCTTTCTTTGGCTTCTCAAGTGGATTTAGCATTTATTAGTTATAGTTTATTTTATTTTTGTAATTTTCACTTAAAAAACAATTTTTTTTAGCTTTAGAATTTATTATTTGAATTTATTTTTTTTTCAAATTAGGTTAGTATTTAAAGGAAAAGATCATTGAGGTCTAGGATCTTCTTCCTTCTGCACATTTTCAAAACCATAATTTCTCTGTAAGTCATGAGAAACTAAACCTCCTAGTTAAGGTTATGAGCTATATTTATTTCTATGGATTAAGATTATCATTCTTCTATTTTAATTTATGTTTGATTCAATTCTAAGGATCATTTTCATTCTTAATCTTATGAACTGAGTGGAACGAGAGTATGACCCTTTTCTACATGAGTTCTTGTGATCCTCGAGAGAGTTATCACGCTTGAACTACAGCTTGAAAACAAATTCCTCTTAAATCGCTAATTCATTGAACTAATTTGAATATGTGATATATAATCCTTCTAATCTTGGGTATTTAGGGTTTTTGTGGCGCTACACTAGTTTTCTGAACTTCACTCTCTAATCGAAATTAAGTGACCACAAGAGTGGTGGTTAATGAAGATTAGAGGAGGCTAAATCACTAAGAGATTAGGGTTTAGACATTTATAGTATGCCATAGAATGAATCATTCATTGTTAAAATAGTTGATGAGAAATTTTAATCCGGAAAGATAAATATCTTTGAGACCTTAACTGTTTTCTCATACTGTTTTCACACCAAACTCTGATTTGCTTATCTTTATTTGCGTGTTTATTGTTTTATGCATGACAACCATTAAACCCACTTTTCTGATTCGCCTAACTAAGTCTAACTTGACAACCATTGCTTGCTCAGTCCGACAATCCTCGTGGGATCAACCCTCACTCACCTGAGGTATTACTTGGATGACCTGGTGCACTTGCCGGTTAAGCTGCGGGAAATCTCTTTTCCCACACCAATATGTTAGAATAGGCAATACGAGAGGGGAAGCTCTCAAAATTCATCAAATTCATCAGAGAACCGAGAGGAAGAAATAGAGAATGGTCCCCAAAAACCAGGAAGGGCATTGTTGCACGAAACTGACTCCACACGTTTCGCACAAATAGACTGGCAAGTATACCGGATCGTCCAAGTAATACCTCAGGTGAGTGAGGGTCGATCCCACAAGGATTGTTAGTTTGAGCAAACAATAGTTAACTTGCAAATCTTAGTTAAGCGGATAGAAAATATAGTTGACACGAGAAAACACATAAAACAGATAAATAAATAAAACGTTATTAGATAGGTGTGAATTCAATGGTATGAGAATAGTTGAGGCTTTGGAGATGCTTCTTCCTTCTGGATCAACTTTTCTCACCATCTACTCCAACTTCTGATTGGTTCTTTCTGTGGCAGGCTGTAAATGATTAACGCCGGGTCAGTAATCATTAATCTTCTCTACTTCAGACTAAACACCGGGTCAGCGGTCATCCAATCTGAACGGGGGTGAAGCTCTACCAGTCTATTCCCTTGATGATCCTACTCAAAATGCCAGAAATAAGGTCGGATCTTCTGGATTAGAGAATGCTGCTCCTTGGGTTCTAGCCTATACCACAAAGGCCCTAATTGCCCCGTACCTCGGCTGAACTAATGTCTCAAGAATTCCCCAACGAAGTCGTGGATTATCGGTCTAAGATATGTGGTGCACGAAATTGTGATCTCTGGTAATGGCTCCAAAGGCTTGGTGCTCTAATATCAATTCATAATTTGTCACAACTTCGATACAACTAACCAGCAAGTGCACTGGGTTGTCCAAGTAATAAACCTTACGTGAGTAAGGGTCGATCCCACGGAGATTGTTGGTATGAAGCAAGCTATGGTCACCTTGTAAATCTCAGTCAGGCGGATATAAAATAATTATGGAGTTTTCGAAAAAGGATAATATAATAAGGATAGAAATACTTATGTAAATCATTGGTGAGAATTTCAGATAAGCGCATAGAGATGCTTTCGTTCTTCTGAACCTCTGCTTTCCTGCTGTCTTCATCCAATCAGTCTTACTCCTTTCTATGGCTGGCTTTTTGTAAGGATGTCACCGGTGCCAATGGCTACTTTCAATCCTCTCGGGAAAATGGTCCAAATGCTCTGTCACAGCACGGCTAATCGTCTGGAGACATCACCCTTGTCGATGGTTGCATCCTATTCCTCTCTGTGAAAATGGTCCGATGCGCTGTCACTGCATGGCTAATCATCTTTGAGGTTCTCGATCATACTGGAATAGAATTTACTATCCCTTTGCGTCTGTCACTACGCCCAGCACTTGCGAGTTTGAAGTTCGTCATAGTCATTCAATCCCAGAGTCCTACTCGGAATACCACAGACAAGGTTTAGCCTTTCCGAATTCTCATGAATGCCGCCATCAATCTAGCTTATACCACGAAGATTCTGATTAAGAGATCCAAGAGATATTCATTCAATCTAAGGTAGAACGGAAGTGGTTGTCAGGCACGCGTTCATAGGGAATGATGATGATTGTCACGTTCATCACATTCAAGTTAAAGTGCGAATGAATATCTTAGAAGCGAAATAAGATGAATTGAATAGAAAAACAGTAGTACTTTGCATTAATCTTTGAGGAACAGCAGAGCTCCACACCTTAATCTATGGAGTGCAGAAACTCTACCGTATGAAAATACATAAGTCAATAGAGGGTAGGCATGGCCGAATGGCCAGCCCTCAAACATGATCAATAGATCAAAATATAATCCAAAGATGCCTAATACAATAGTAAAAAGTCCTATTTATAATAAACTAGCTACTAGGGTTTACAGAAGTAAGTAATTGATGCATAAATCCACTTCCGGGGCCCACTTGGTGTGTGCTTGGACTGAGCTTGAAGTCTACACGTGGAGAGGTTATTCTTGGAGTTGAACGCCAGCTTTTGTGCCATTTTGGGCGTTGAACTCCACTTTGCAACTTATTTCTGGCGCTGGACGCCAGAATTGGGCAGAGAGCTGGCGTTGAACGCCAGTTTGCATCATCTAAACTTGGGCAAAGTATGAATTATGATATATTGATGGAAAGCCCTGGATGTCTACTTTCCAACGCAATTGGAAGCGCGCCATTTTGAGTTCTGTAGCTCCAGAAAATCCATTTTGAGTGCAAGGAGGTCAGAATCCAACAGCATCAGCAGTCCTTCTTCAACCTCTGAATCTAATTTTTTGCTCAAGTCCCTCAATTTCAGCCAGAAAATACTTGAAATCACAGAAAAACACACAAACTCATAGTAAAGTCCAGAAATGTGAATTTAACATAAAAACTAATGAAAACATCCCTAAAAGTAGCCAGATTCTACTAAAAACATACTAAAAACAATGCCAAAAAGCGTATAAATTATCCGCTCATCAATATGCATAATCAAGCTTGTGGTTTAGTACTATCCCATCAAGGACTCGCAAGAACCCATGTGAATAGGGATGACGGTCAAGTTACACTCCCAATTCATTAGGATGAAGAACGAAGATACATCTTAGAATAGAATCAAGCATAGATTGAAATAGAATAGTGATATTATTAATTCATGAGAATCAGCAGAGCTCCTAACCTTATCCTTAGGAGGTTAGTGACTCATACTGTACAAAAGTGACATAAAACATGTAGAGTGGGCAAGAGCCCCTAACAAGGGTGAACTCTTGTGTATATATACTAATCTAATAACTAAGAATTACAGAAATAAGATAAACTGGTCTTGTAGTGCAAAAATCCACATTCCGGGCCCACTTGGTGAGTGTTTGGGCTAAGCTTGAGGGAAGCAACGAGCTAATACTCCCTTTTGGGCATGCAATGCCAGCTTTGGACTCCTGAATGGGCATTGAACGCCAGCTACTCCCCTTTGGGCGTTGGACGCCAGGAATGAGGCTGGTGGCTGGCGTTGAACTCCAGTTTTGGGCCTTCATTTCCAAATCAAAGTATGAACTATTATATATTTCTGGAAATCCCTATATGTTAGCTTTCCATATCTGTTGAGATCGTGCCATTTGGACTTCTGTTGCTCCAGAAATGCTCCTTTGAGTGCATGGAGGTCAGATCTTGACAGCATCTGCAGTCCTTTCTCTGTCTCTGAATCAGACTTTGCCAAAACTCCTTAGTTTCAGTCAGAAAATACCTGAAATCATCATAAAACACACAAACGCAAAGTAGAATACAAAAATATAAATTTTGCACTAAAACCTATAAAAATATAATAAAACCTAAACAAAACAAAACGAAAACTATATGAAAATGATGCCAAAAAGTGTAAAAAATATCCGCTCATTAGAACACCAAACTTAAACTGTTGCTTGTCCCCAAGAAACCAAAAACAAATTAGGATAAAAAGAAGAGAAGAATACAATAAATTTCAGAGTTTTCAATGAAGCTCAGTTTCATTTAGATGAGTGGGACTAGTAACTTTTTGCTTTTAAATAGTTTCAGCATCTCACTATCTTTTGAAGCTCAGAATAATTGGCATCATTAGAAACTCAGAATCTAGATGATACTATTGACTCTCCTAGTTTAGTTCCTTTTGATTCTTGAACCCAGCTTGTTTTGAGTCTTGGCCGTGATCGTAAGCGCTTTGTTTTCCAGTATTACCACCGGATACATAAACGCCACAGACACTTAACTAGGTGAATCCTTTAGGATTGTGATTCAGCTTTACTAGAATCCCAAGCCAGTGGTGTCCAGAGCTCTTAAGCACACTCTTTTTGCTTTGGATCACGACTTTAACTGTTCAGTCTCAAGCTTTTCACTTGACACCTTCACACCACAAACATATAGTTAGGGAAGCAGCTTGATAAACCCCGATTTCGTGGTTTATCTTGTGCTTAGTTTAGGGGATTTTATCACCTTTTTCCACATTTATTCAATGAAATAGCATGATTTTGTAATTCTCCCTTGAATTGTGCTTAAGTGTAAAAACATGCTTTTTAGGCCCATAAATTGGTGATTTTAATTTACTTTAATTCCATTCGATGCCTTGATATGTTTGTTATGTGATTTCAGGTTCATAAGGCAAGTATTGGATGAATGAATTGAGGAGAAAAGCATACAAAGTGGAGAATGCATGAAGTTATAAGAATTGGAAATGCATTGATGGGCGCGCACGCGTACAAGGTGCACACGCGCCGAAGTGATTTCGCATAAGGACGCACACACGTACATACCGCGTACGTGCGGGTGAGGAAACAGCCAATCGACGCGCACACGTACATGGCGCGTATGCGCCGATAACAGCACGTGACCCACTTAAAGGCAAAACCCTGGGGGCAATTTCTGAGCTGCCCAGGCCCAAATCCAACTTGTTTCTGAGTGTATTTCATGCATAATTGAAGTCCAAGCAAAGGGGGAGCAATTAGTTAGTCAACATGAGCCTTTAGTTAGTTTTCTAGAGAGAGAAGCTCCCTCTTCTCTCTAGAATTAGGTTAGGATTAGGTTAAATTGTTATAGATCCATGTTTAATTCCTTGCTTTCATCTTGCTTCTTTTATAATTTCTCATGTCTATGTCTTGACCTCTTTAGTTGTAATGTTAATTTCTTATTTTGTTTTCTTTTGTGATGATGAACTCATGTTGGATTTGGTTTACAATTAATACAATTTGATGTTGATGTTTCTTTCATGTTGATCTTTCTTGTTATTGTTATGTTCTTGCTTATGATAGTCATGGTTCTCCTTAATTTTAGCATTTTGTGATGTTTACTTTTATTGCACATTAGGTGTTTGACAAAATGCTTCCTATAATTTTTGAGTCGTTCTCTTGACCCTTGGCCTAGGCTAAGGGGATTGGGTGATCTTGAGTCCTTGGGCTTCGTTGAATTGGTAATTTTAGAACCCTTGGGATCAATTTGATAACCATTGTCTCTAGCCTACTACTAAGTCAATTAGTAGCTAGGTTGGGACTTATGGATTGATGTTGATCAAGCCATTTGACGTACTCCAAGCCTAGGAGTAGACATTACATACTTAAGGATTTGGTGTGTAAACCTAATGAGCTCGGTTCCGCATGATTATCAATGTTTGAATTATCGACAAGGATAGTGATCTCAATTACCTAAGTCTTAGTCAAGAGTCCTTTAGCTTGCTTCTTTAATTACTTGTTTGATTTACTTTCCTTGCCATTTATTTCATTGCCCCTTTCATCAACCAAACCCCTTTTTACCCCTTCATAGCTAATAATTGACCACTTCATTGCTATACTCGTGAGACAACCCGGAGTTTAAATACTTTGGTTAATTTTTATTTGGGGTTTGTACTTGTGACAACTCAAAATTATTTTTGATGTGGGAATTATTTGTTGGTTTAGAACTATGCTTACAACGAAGTTCTTATTTCTAGAAGAGAAATTCTAAACTATCGACCCTCAAAGGTCAACATCAAAATGGCGCCGTTGCTAGGGATATCAATGGTGCTATGTTATTAGCTATTGTATATATTGTGAATAGCTTGACTTTTGGTTTGTTTGTTGGCTTTTGCTAGTCGTAGGACTTTGTTCTCTTTGTTTCTTATTAGTTTTATTTTTGTTTTCTCTTATCACCATGAATTCTCATCACTTTGGCTATGAGTGTGTTTCAAACTGTGTTGTAGGAAATGAAAGCTTCAATGAGGATGTGCATCAAGGATTTGGAAATCAATGATGGGAGGAACCCCAAGCTCAAGGACAACCTTCTTGGCAACAACCTCCTCCGAACTCATATGGGTATAATCCTGATCCTAATGCATACCAATCCAATGTGTGTGATGACCCTTATTGTGATTGTCAACCACAACCACCATATGCATATGAACCCCCTCCGCAACATAATTTTGAACCACCTTACTCACAAGCCTACTACCACCATTTACCCCCATATGACCCCAACTCATACCCACCATACCAACCACCATATGAACCACCACCTTTCCAATACCAATACTCCCATGAACCACAAAGTCCATACACACCACCTCAAGAATTTCACCAATATAGACCACCTTCCAGTTACAAAAACCTTCTCTCAAACAATGAACCCTCTCTTCTACCATCACCTCCCGATGAAGCCCCCATGCTAGAATTGAGAGATCTTGAATCTCATATCTTAAGGCGACACGAGGAGGATGAAATGAAGTTTCAGGAATTAAAAGCGAAAATGGCTATCATGGTAGAAGCCATTGGCAACATAGTCTCATCCCGCCTAAGCCTATGCGATCAAGGCACTCCATTGTTGAATGTGGAGAAGCAACCTAAGAGCTTAGTGAGGGAGTGAACTTGAAGCTCCAAGGTGAAGAAGAGGAGTTAAAGCAAGAAATGCAACAAGAGGAGGAGGTAGAGATTATTGAACAAGAGGAAGTAGTGGTTGGAGCCTTAGGATATGTTGAGTACATAGAGAAAGCACAATTTGAAGAGCCCTCTTCCATGGAGTTCGAAGTTGATGTTGAGGAGGAGAGTGCACAACCTCCAAGGCACAACGTGACTAAAGAATTGGAAGAAGTGTCCCAAGTAATAGGCCCTCCTATTTATGATAATTCCACATCAACATATGATCCTTTTTAATTTGAGGAATCCTTCCCCACTATACTTGGAATTGATGATGAGGTAGATTTTACTCAACCTTCTATTTATGATTTGAGTGATGGGGAAGAGCTAGAGGACGTTGGTGAAGAAGAACTTGAACTTGAGGATGCTTGGCAAGAGGTAAAGCTTGAAGAACCTTGCCAAGTGGTGGAAGCCTCTAGGAGAGGATGGACGGGAGTAGAGCCCGCCTTGTCAAGATCATTGGGAACTCCTCCACCTAAGTTATCGTCTAATCCTTCATTTGAGTGGGTAAAACTTCTAACTCTTAGTTTATTATCCCACTTGAATTTGGTTTACTTGAGACGGATGGCCAACTTAGGGCGCTTTGCGGAATTAAGCGTAAAAGGAGGATGTTTAGTGGTTGGCGTTGTAAGTCTAGGCTCATTATGGTTGGAAGCTCAAAATTGAGGAGCATGGATTGGTGTAGTGCTCAATTGAATGGGTCTAGAAGGATATTTTGGTGCTTCCATGAGAATTCATCTCTCTTGCCACCCAGAGGAAATCACCATGATCAACTCAAGGACGGGTGTGAAAACAAAGTGTGGGATCCCGGATCGCACAAGGAAGATCAACTTTGGGAGCCCATGGTTTGTGAAGAACTTCATCAAAGCTTGGAGTTATTAACTTTGAATGATGAAGCACAATGGAAGTCCAAGCATTGGTGGATGTTCAAGGATGGATTCATGCACAAGCCACCTTGATGAAGAGCTCCCCATAATTCCAACTTAAGGACAATAAACAAAAGTGCTAGGTGGGAGACACCCCACCATGGTAACATCTTTTCATTTTTCTCTTTTGTAAATATTAGTGAAATAGGTTTAATTTCATGTTTTGTTTGATTAGTTTAGTTTAATTGAGAGTCCAGTAGGTTAAATAAGGTTTTGTGATGTTTCGGTAGCTGTTTGGAGGTTTGGAATGCTTGGGTTGGTGCAAAAACATAGAAAAATTTTGAAAAAAAAACAGAGCACCATCCACGCGCACGCGTACTTCACGCGTACGCGTGCATCAAGCAATTTCAACCATCCACGCGCACGCGTCATGTGCGCGTACGCGTGGATTGAATTTTTCACCCCTCCATACATTCACCCGAGAGTTGTGCCTGAAGTTTGCCAACTTTGTGCCTCAGGGCACGCGCACGCACACCTTGCGCGTCCGCGTCGACTCTCTACTATGCCCTGCATGCGTACGCGTTAGCCGCGCATACGCGTCGCTTCCATTTCATCAATACACGCTTACGCGCACATGACACGCACGCGTGGATTGCCCTGTTTCACCCACCTTCTTTTCTTCTCTTCTTTCCATTTCTTTCCTTCTTCTCTTCTCTTTCCACCCCTCAATCTTCATCCAACACTACCAAACACCATCCATAACCACTTCTTTTAGTTAGTTAGTTAATCGTTTAATTAGTACATTTTCATTTTGTTTTCTATTTTTCTTTATAAGTGTTGGATTATTAATGTTGTCTACTGTTTCTTGCTGCTGATTATTGATGAGATGTTGTTTTAACATCGTTATTTTTAATTTTTATTGTTGGATTTAATTGTTGAGGTTATATTTTGTCATTTGGTTTTGAGTTATTATGTTTAACATTTGTGAGCACCAAGTGAATGTTACATTGCCTTTAAGCTTCTTAACTCTTTTGAATTGCATGTTTTGGCCACCTTGCGTTCATCATCTATTGTTAGGCAATTGTATATTATCATTGCATTTTTTTTAGGTGATGTTCGTTTATGGTTTACCCTTATTCACATCACTTATTTCATGCATTGAGATTGTAGAGTTGTAAAATTGGATCGAAAGCTTACCTACTGACGTATTTTTGAGCTTTTCAAGTTTTGTGGACCATGCTCGCTATGTGATTGATTTCCACTTCTATCTTCTTTTTCCTAAGTTCCATAGCATCCATGTGTTTCACCTCTATGTCACTTAGGTGTTGCAACAACTTCAATATGTCATTGATTGTTGTGTGAGTTTCATATACCATTTTGTTCACTAAGTCTACCTAGACATCAATCAATGTCCATGCATTATCTAATTTCATAATTGCTTGATTTTTGCTTGAATACTTTCATGCTTCTTCACTACTTGTTGGGCTGTTTTAGCCTACAAGTCTTTTAAAGTATCCGAAGCACACTAGAATGAGTGAAGTGCATGTTCTCTTTTGAGTAATTGTGACATCACTTTTATACTAGCGTGTGTGTGTGTGTTCTAAACCACGCGGAATTTTAGAACCCACACACCTATTTTTCATTAATGTCACACTAATTCACTGACTCCATTCTAGTGATTCACCTCATTCCAACAATTCACGCTTCCTTGCTTTTGTATTTTCTCATCTTACAGTGTTTATTTTGTTTCTCCTGATTAATGCACCATAAGCAAAAATGGAAGCGGAAGGAAGAACAAGCAGCACTGGTTGACTTACCAGCTGAAGGTGGCAACTCGAAAAGTCGCCGTACCCCCTTGCTCATCTTTGAGTGCACCGAAGACGGTGCAAACTTTTAAGTGTGGGGAGGTCGTCCAACTATTCGGCATTTTTGGATGACAAGTTTCTAATCCCAACACTTTTGTATTTCAATTTTAGGTCTTTTAGGATTCTTGGTTGCATTGCATATGTATATATTAAGCTTAGTCAAAATCATGATATTTTCCAAGGATTCTATCTATAGGGCACCCCTATTGATTGAAAAAATTTTTTTTTTAGAACTTGCTTGAATTATATACTTTGTGGATATGTTTTGAGCTAAGAACACAAGCATGTGAGATTTGAGCTTAATTGTGTGGCTACATCATATAGCCACTTATTTTCATTCTTGTGTGCATTATTCTCTTCCTATGATTGTAATCTTTGATTTGTTTTATTCTTTATGTCCATTACTTTGTGTATACATGCATTTATATGATTGAGACCATTGTTCTAATAGCTCACTTACCCAAATAGCCCACCTTTTAACTTCTATTGTTAGCCAATTTTGAGCCTATGCTTAACCCATTTGTTCTTAATTATAGCACATTACAAGCCTAAGTGAAAAATAATAAATGTCCTTAATTTGGATCTTTGATCAGCTTAGGCTAGTGAGAGTGTTTACCATTTGATTTTGGGAGAGTTGGGAATATTGGGTAGAGATAAAAGCGTGTTTTTGTATTTGTGTTGAGAATCTTGGGAATTGGGAACATACTCATGTATTAATCATGTGTAAACCATATGCATTGATGTTGTTGTATATATTTTAGTTTGAAAAAAAATGAGAAAAATAAAAAGATTATATATATAAGAAGAAAAAGAAAATATATAGAAAAGAAAGAAAAAGAAAAGCAATAAAAATGGGACAAAATGCCCCAAAGCATGGTTCAATAAAAGTCAATGCATATGGGTGGTGATCAAAAAGAGAATGCATGAGTATATGAAAAAGTGAGAAATGGGTAGTTAGGTTTGTTTAGAATTGTATAGATTGTCATAGGTTAGGTGGGAAGTTTAAGTTAATCAAAGATTCAAATTTCAAGCTCACTTAACCATATGCATCCTACCTTGACCTAGCCCCATTACAACCTATGGGAAAGCCCTCATGATATTTGTATGCATGCATAAAATAATTGTTGATTGTTAGATGAAAAATAAATCTTGGAAAGCATGATTAGGGGAGAATTGAGTGAATCAACCCTATACACTTGAGTGCCTAGAGCGGATACACATCCGGTGAGGGTTCGATCGCTCAATTACATGTCTCCACCCATGATCATCTTTTCTTGCAAGTTTGTAAAATCTTTCAATGATTCAATTCAATTGTGGATTGATTCGACTGCTATGACTTTAGCCCTTGTACTTATATATGTATTCTTGGAAGTTGACTTATTTTGACCGAGTAGTTGCATTCATATAGATAGATTGCATATAGATAGGTTGCATTTAGTTAGTTTGCATCGAATAAATGTTGATACCTCTTTGCTTCTTCCTTGATTTTAGCATGAGGACATGCTTAGTTTAAGTGTGGGGAGATTTGATAAACCCCAATTTTGTGGTTTATCTTGGGCTTATTTTAGGGGATTTTATCACCTTTTTCCACATTTATTCAATGAAATAGCATGGTTTTGTAATTCTCCCTTAAATTGTGCTTAAGTGTGAAAACATGCTTTTTAGGCCCTTAAATTGGTGATTTTAATTAACTTTAATTCCATTCGATGCCTTGATATGTTTGTTAAGTGATTTCAGGTTCATAAGGCAAGTATTGGATGGATGAATTGAGGAGAAAAGTATACAAAGTGGAGAATGCATGAAGAAATAAGAATTGGAAATGCATCGATGGGCGCGCACGCGTACAAGGTGCGCACGCGCCGAAGTGATTTCGCATAAGGACGCGCACGCGTACATGCCGCGTACGTGCGGGTGAGGAAACAGCCAATCGACGCGCACGTGTACATGGCGCGTATGCGCCGATAACAGCACGTGACCCACTTAAAGGCAAAACCCTGGGGGCAATTTCTGAGCTGCCCAGGCCCAAATCCAACTTGTTTCTGAGTGTATTTCATGCATAATTGAAGTTCAAGCAAAGGGGGAGCAATTAGTTAGTCAACATGAGCCTTTAGTTAGTTTTCTAGAGAGAGAAGCTCCCTCTTCTCTCTAGAATTAGGTTAGGATTATGTTAAATTGTTATAGATCCATGTTTAATTCCTTGCTTTCATCTTGCTTCTTTTATAATTTCTCATGTCTATGTCTTGATCTCTTTAGTTGTAATGTTAATTTCTTATTTTGTTTTCTTTTGTGATGATGAACTCATGTTGGATTTGGTTTACAATTAATACAATTTGATGTTGATATTTCTTTCATGTTGATCTTTCTTGTTATTGTTATGTTCTTGCTTATGATAGTCATGGTTCTCCTTAATTTTAGCATTTTGTGATGTTTACTTTTATTGCACATTAGGTGTTTGACATAATGCTTCCTATAATTTTTGAGTAGTTCTCTTGACCCTTGGCCTAGGCTAAGGGGATTGGGTGATCTTGAGTCCTTGGGCTTCGTTGAATTGGTAATTTTAGAACCCTTTGGGATCAATTTGATAACCATTGACTCTAGCCTACTACTAAGTCAATTAGTAGCTAGGTTGGGACTTATGGATTGATGTTGATCAAGCCATTTGACGTACTCCAAGCCTAGGAGTAGACATTACATACTTAAGGCTTTAGTGTGTAGACCTAATGAGCTCAGTTCCGCATGATTATCAATGTTTGAATTATCGACAAGGATAGTGATCTCAATTACCTAAGTCTTAGTCAAGAGTCCTTTAGCTTGCTTCTTTAATTACTTGTTTGATTTACTTTCCTTGCCATTTATTTCATTGCCCCTTTCATCAACCAAACCCCCTTTTACCCCTTCATAGCTAATAATTGACCACTTCATTGCTATCCTCGTGAGACGACCCGGAGTTTAAATACTTCGGTTAATTTTTATTTGGGTTTTGTACTTGTGACAACTCAAAATTATTTTTGATGTGGGAATTGTTTGTGGGTTTAGAACTATGCTTACAACGAAGTTCTTATTTCTAGAAGAGAAATTCTAAACTATCGACCCTCAAAGGTCAACATCAAAATGGCGCCGTTGCTGGGGATATCAATGGTGCCATGTTATTAGCTATTGTATATGTTGTGAATAGCTTGACTTTTGGTTTGTTTGTTGGCTTTTGCTAGTCGTAGGACTTTGTTCTCTTTGTTTCTTATTAGTTTTATTTTTGTTTTCTCTTATCACCATGAATTCTCATCGCTTTGGCTATGAGTGTGTTTCAAACTGTGTTGTAGGAAATGAAAGCTTCAATGAGGATGTGCATCAAGGATTTGGAAATCAATGATGGGAGGAACCCCAAGCTCAAGGACAACCTTCTTGGCAACAACCTCCTCCGAACTCATATGGGTATAATCCTGATCCTAATGCATACCAATCCAATGTGTGTGATGACCCTTATTGTGATTGTCAACCACAACCACCACATGCATATAAACCCCCTCCGCAACATAATTTTGAACCATCTTACTCACAAGCCTACTACCACCATTTACCCCCATATGACCCCAACTCATACCCACCATACCAACCACCATATGAACCACCACCTTTCCAATACCAATACTCCTATGAACCACAAAGTCCATACACACCACCTCAAGAATTTCACCAATATAGACCACCTTCCAATTACAAAAACCTTCTCTCAAACAATGAACCCTCTCTTCCACCATCACCTCCCGATGAAGCCCCATGCTAGAATTGAGAGATCTTGAATCTCATATCTTAAGGCGACACGAGGAGGATGAAAAGAAGTTTCAGGAATTAAGAGCGAAAATGGCTATCATGGTAGAAGCCATTGGCAACATAGTCTCATCCCGCCTAAGCCTATGCGATCAAGGCACTCCATTGTTGAATGTGGAGAAGCAACCAAAGAGCTTAGTGAGGGAGTGAACTTGAAGCTCCAAGGTGAAGAAGAGGAGTTAAAGCAAGAAATGCAACAAGAGGAGGAGGTAGAGATTATTGAACAAGAGGAAGTAGTGGTTGGAGCCTTAGGATATGTTGAGTACATAGAGAAAGCACAATTTGAAGAGTCCTCTTCCATGGAGTTCGAAGTTGATGTTGAGGAGGAGAGTGCACAACCTCCAAGGCACAACGTGATTAAAGAATTGGAAGAAGTGTCCCAAGTAATAGGCCCTCCTATTTATGATAATTCCACATCAACATATGATCCTTTTGAATTTGAGGAATCCTTCCCCACTATACTTGGAATTGATGATGAGGTAGATTTTACTCAACCTTCTATTTATGATTTGAGTGATGGGGAAGAGCTAGAGGATGTTGGTGAAGAAGAACTTGAACTTGAGGAAGCTTGGCAAGAGGTAAAGCTTGAAGAACCTTGCCAAGTGGTGGAAGACTCTAGGAGAGGATGGACGGGAGTAGAGCGCGCCTTGTCAAGATCATTGGGAACTCCTCCACCTAAGTTGTCGTCTAATCCTTCATTTGAGTGGGTAAAACTTCTAACTCTTAGCTTTATTATCCCACTTGAATTTGGTTTGCTTGAGACGGATGGCCAACTTAGGGCGCTTTGCAGAATTAAGCGTAAAAGGAGGATGTTTAGTGGTTGGCGTTGTAAGTCTAGGCTCATTATGGTTGGAAGCTCAAAATTGAGGAGCATGGATTGGTGTAGTGCTCAATTGAATGGGTCTAGGAGGATATTTTGGTGCTTCCATGAGAATTCATCTCTCTTGCCACCCAGAGGAAATCACCATGATCAACTCAAGGACGGGTGTGAAAACAAAGTGTGGGATCCCGGATCGCACAAGGAAGATCAACTTTGGGAGCCTATGGTTTGTGAAGAACTTCATCAAAGCTTGGAGTTATTAACTTTGAATGATGAAGCACAATGGAAGTCCAAGCATTGGTGGATGTTCAAGGATGGTTTCAAGCACAAGCCACCTTGATGAAGAACTCCCCATAAGTCCAACTTAAGGAATATAAACAAAAGTGCTAGGTAGGAGACACCCCACCATGGTAACATCTTTTCATTTTTCTCTTTTGTACATATTAGTGAAATAGGTTTAATTTCATGTTTTATTTGATTAGTTGAGTTTAATTGGGAGTCCAGTAGGTTAAATAAGGTTTTGTGATGTTTCGTTAGCTGTTTGGAGGTTTGGAATGCTTGGTTTGGTGCAAAAACATAGAAAAATTTTGAAAAAAACAGAGCACCATCCACACACACGCGTGCTTCACGCGTACGCGTGCATCAAGCAATTTCAACCATCCACGCGCACGCGTCATGTGCGCGTACGCGTGGATTGAATTTTTCACCCCTCCATACATTCACCCGAGAGTTGTGCCTGAAGTGTGCCAACTTTGTGCCCCAGGGAACACGCACGCGCACCTTGCGTGTCCGCGTCGACTCTCTGCTATGCCCTGCACGCGTACGCATCAGCCGCGCGTACGCGTCGCTTCCATTTCATCAATACACGCTTACGCGCACACGACGCGCACGCGTGGATTGCCCTGTTTCACCCACCTTCTTTTCTTCTCTTCTTTCCATTTCTTTCCTTCTTCTCTTCTCTTTCCACCCCTCAATCTTCATCCAACACTACCAAACACCATCCATAACCACTTCTTTTAGTTAGTTAGTTAATCGTTTAATTAGTACATTTTCATTTTGTTTTCTATTTTTCTTTATAAGTGTTGGATTATTAATGTTGTCTACTGTTTCTTGCTGCTGATTATTGATGAGATGTTGTTTTAACATCGTTATTTTTAATTTTTATTGTTGGATTTAATTGTTGAGGTTATATTTTGTCATTTGGTTTTGAGTTATTATGTTTAACATTTGTGAGCACCAAGTGAATGTTACATTGCCTTTAAGCTTCTTAACTCTTTTGAATTGCATGTTTTGGCCACCTTGCGTTCATCATCTATTGTTAGGCAATTGTATATTATCATTGCATTTTTTTTAGGTGATGTTCGTTTATGGTTTACCCTTATTCACATCACTTATTTCATGCATTGAGATTGTAGAGTTGTAAAATTGGATCGAAAGCTTACATAGTGACGTATTTTTGAGCTTTTCAAGTTTTGTGGACCATGCTCGCTATGTGATTGATTTCCACTTCTATCTTCTTTTTCCTAAGTTCCATAGCATCCATGTATTTTATCTCTATGTCACTTAGGTGTTGCAACAACTTCAATATGTGTCATTGATTGTTGTGTGAGTTTCATATACCATTTTGTTCACTAAGTCTACTTACACATCAATCAATGTCCATGCATTATCCAATTTCATAATTGCTTGATTTTCGCTTGAATACTTTCATGCTTCTTCACTACTTGTTGGGCTATTTTAGCCTACAAGTCTTTTAAAGTATCCGAAGCACACTAGAATGAGTGAAGTGCATGTTCTCTTTTGAGTAATTGTGACATCACTTTTATACTAGCGTGTGTGTGTGTTCTAAACCACGCAGAATTTTAGAACCCACACACCTATTTTTCATTAATGTCACACTAATTCACTGACTCCATTCTAGTGATTCAACTCATTCCAACAATTCACGCTTCCTTGCTTTTGTATTTTCTCATCTTACAGTGTTTATTTTGTTTCTCCTGATTAATGCACCATAAGCAAAAATGGAAGCGGAAGGAAGAACACGCAGCACTGGTTGACTTACCAGCTGAAGGTGGCAACTCGAAAAGTCGTCGTACCCCCTTGCTCATCTTTGAGTGCACCGAAGACGGTGCAAACTTTTAAGTGTGGGGAGGTCGTCCGACTATTCGGCATTTTTGGGTGACAAGTTTCTAATCCCAACACTTTTGCATTTAAATTTTAGGTCTTTTAGGATTCTTGGTTGCATTGCATATGTATATATTAAGCTTAGTCAAAATCATGATATTTTCCAAGGATTCTATCTATAGGGCACCCCTATTGATTGGAAAAAAAATTTTTTAGAACTTGCTTGAATTATATACTTTGTGGATATGTTTTGAGCTAAGAACATAAGCATGTGAGATTTGAGCCTAATTGTGTGGCTACATCATATAGCCACTTATTTTCATTCTTGTGTGCATTATTCTCTTCCTACGATTGTAATCTTTGATTTGTTTTATTCTTTATGTCCATTACTTTGTGTATACCTGCATTTATATGATTGAGACCATTGTTCTAATAGCTCACTTACCCAAATAGCCCACCTTTTATCTTCCATTGTTAGCCAATTTTGAGCCTATGCTTAACCCATTTGTTCTTAATTGTAGCACATTACAAGCCTAAGTGAAAAATAATAAATGTCCTTAATTTGGATCATGATTATGATCAAGTTTATGATGAGTATAACTCGAGTTGGGGATGCACGACAGAGGGACAGTCCAATGGTTAGCTACCAGGACTTGTCGGGTTGGCTCTATAACCGACAGATGATATCATCAGCCACTAGGGACAGGCATGCATCATAAACATACTACATGAATTGTTTGAGATTGCCTATTTGACTGCATATTACTTGCTAATTGCCTAAATGCCTTATCTGTTCCTATTTGTAAATCTCTTGTCTGATATAACTGTGTCTGCTATATTATACTCCTGCTGGTGGTTGGGAGGTCTGAAGGAATTGGAAAGGGAAGTATTAGTTAGACTGAAGAATCTTTAGTCAGTTGCCACTTACGGTTTAGCTTGTTTATAAGCTTTGATATTATCTGGAGGAAGTTCTAAGATTGCCTTCGGCTTTCCTTTATTATTATGTATTATATATGTGGAAGCTGTTACCGTGCTGGGGACCTCTGGTTCTCACCCATGCGGATTTTGTGGTTTTCAGATGCAGGACGCGAGGCTTCTCGTTGAGGCATGCTGGAGACTTCTGGATTAGCGAAGATCCTTTGTTCTCGGGACTCTGTTTTGGTTTATATATCTTGTTTAGATACTTTTATCTGCATTAAATAATACAAATTGTGATGACTCCTCTTATGGGAGATTTTGGAGAATAGATTTTATGTATTTGTGTCCCTTTGGGTTTCCTTTGGGGTTTCCTTATTTTATTATATGTATATATTATTATGCTCAGACCGGTTATCTTCGCAGCCGGATTTTGAGTCTTGATATTCCCGTTTTTGACACTCTTTATATATATTATCTTGCGTTAGCTTATCCTTTGCTCGTTACGTTATCGATCGGAGTGTTGCGCATTCGAGTTACGGTTTTTGTTTACCCCTTTTTCTGCAAAGGCTCCTAGTTATAATCAATCATTCATACTACTATACGTACTAGATTTTTGTTTTAGAGGTCGTAATACCTTGCCATCTCTGAATTATGACTTAAGCATAAGACTCTGTATGGTAGGGTGTTACATGCATGGTATCATAAAGCTTCCAGGATCTTTAAGCTTCTCTGGTAAGCTCTTTAAAATGACTGCACTGTATTCTTCAGTGAGAAAAACTTTTTCAGTTTCTCTCCAATCCTTCTTATGACTTAAGATCTCTTTCATGAACTTAGCATAAGAGGGTATTTGCTCAAGTGCCTCTGCAAACGGAATCTTTATTTCAAGAGTCCTGAGATAGTCTACAAAGCGGGCAAATTGTTTATCTTGTTCTGCTTGGCGGAGTTTCTGAGGATAAGGCATCTTGGCTTTATACTCTTCAACCTTAGTTGCTGGAGGTTTATTTCCTATAGAAGTGGTTGAAGAAGCTTGCTTAAGGGGGTTGTTATCAGCACTTGCAAGTGTCTGACCCCTTTGTGGCGTTTGAATGCCAGGATTGGGTGCTTTTTGGGCGTTTAACGCCACTTTCTTACCCTTTTCTGGCATTTAAACTCCAGAATCATTCCTCTCTGGGCTCTTATTGTCTTCAGAGGGATTTTGGGTAGTTGGTTGGTCATCCTCTGTCAGTTGTTCCTTTCTTGGCTTTCTGCTGCTTTGAGTTGATACATTCAATGTCTTTCCACTCCTTAATTTAACAGCTTGGCATTCTTCTGTTATCTGTTTAGATAGCTGCTGTCTTGTTTGATTCAATTGTGCTTCCATATTCTTGTTAGCATTTTTAGTGTCTTGGAGCATCTCTTTAAATTCTGCTAATTGTCTTGTCATAAGGAGAAATTGCTGATTAAGTTCAACAATCTGTTCTTGAGGATTAGGATCAGTAGTTACTGCCATAGCCTCTTTTTTTATGGAGGACTCACTGTTTGAGTATAGATGTTGATTTCTAGCAACTATATCTATGAGCTCTTGAGCTTCTTCAATTGTTTTTCTCATGTGTATAGATCCACCAGCTGAGTGGTCTAGGGACATCTGAGCTTTTTTTGTAAGCCCATAGTAGAAGATGTCTAACTATACCCACTCTGAAAACATTTCAGAGGGGAATTTTCTCAGCATCCCTCTGTACCTCTCCCAGGCATTATAAAGGGATTCATGATCCTCTTGTTTAAAGCCTTGGATGTCCAGCCTTAGCTGTGTCATCCTTCTTGGAGGGTAAAATTGATTCAGGAATTTGTCTGTTAATTGTCTCCATGTTTTTATGCTTGATGTGGGTTGGTTATTTAACCACCTCTTAGCTTGATCTTTTACAGAAAATGAAAACAATAATAATCTGTAGACATCCTGATCCACTTCTTTATCACGTACTGTGTCAGCAATTTGTAAGAATTGTGCCAGAAACTCAGTGGGTTCTTCCTGTGGAAGACCGGAATACTAGCAATTTTGCTGCAGCATAATAATGAGCTGAGGATTTAGCTCAAAGCTGCTTGCTTTGATGGGAGGTATACAGATGCTACTCCCATATGGAGCTGTAATGGGGTTAGCATATGACCCCAGAGTCCTTCTGGACTGTTCACTTCCACTTTGGTCCATGATGGAGAAAGGGAGATGATGTGGATTGCAAATACAATATATTTTTGTTTTTTTATTTTATTTTAATTAAAATTAACCGAATAAAATTGGGTAGAGATAAAAGTTTGTTTTTGTATTTGTGTTGAGAATCTTAGGAATTGGGAACATACTCATGTATTAATCATGTGTAAACCATATGCATTGATGTTGTTGTATATATTTTAGTTTAAAAAAAATGAGAAAAACAAAAAGAATATATATATAAGAAGAAAAAGAAAATATATAGAAAAGAAAGAAAAAGAAAAGCAATAAAAAGGGGACAAAATGCCCCAAAGCATGGTTCAATAAAAGTCAATGCATATGGGTGGTGATCAAAAAGAGAATGCATGAGTATATGAAAAAGTGAGAAATGGGTAGTTAGGTTTGTTTAGAATTGTATAGGTTGTCATAGGTTAGGTGGGAAGTTTAAGTTAATCAAAGATTCAAATTTCAAGCTCACTTAACCATATGCATCCTACCTTGAACCTAGCCCCATTACAACCTATGGGAAAGCCCTCATGATATTTGTATGCATGCATAAAATAATTGTTGATTGTTAGATGAAAAATAAATCTTGGAAAGCATGATTAGGGGAGAATTGAGTGAATCAACCCAATACACTTGAGTGCCTAGAGCGGATACACATCCGGTGAGGGTTTGATCGCTCAATTACATGTCTCCACCCATGATCATCTTTTCTTGCAAGTTTGTAAAATCTTTCAATGATTCAATTCAATTGTGGATTGATTCGACTGCTATGGCTTTAGCCCTTGTACTTATATATGTATTGTTGGAAGTTGACTTATTTTGACCGAGTAGTTGCATTCATATAGATAGATTGCATATAGATAGGTTGCATTTAGTTAGTTTGCATAGAATAAATGTTGATACCTCTTTGCTTCTTCCTTGATTTTAGCATGAGGACATGCTTAGTTTAAGTGTAGGGAGATTTGATAAACCCCAATTTTGTGGTTTATCTTGGGCTTATTTTAGGGGATTTTATCACCTTTTTCCACATTTATTCAATGAAATAGCATGGTTTTGTAATTCTCCCTTAAATTGTGCTTAAGTGTAAAAACATGCTTTTTAGGCCCTTAAATTGGTGATTTTAATTCACTTTAATTCCATTCGATGCCTTGATATGTTTGTTAAGTGATTTCAGGTTCATAAGGCAAGTATTGGATGGATGAATTGAGGAGAAAAGCATACAAAGTGGAGAATGCATGAAGAAATAAGAATTGGAAATGCATCGATGGGCGCGCACGCGTACAAGGCGCGCACGCGCCGAAGTGATTTCGCATAAGGACGCGCATGCGTACATGCCGCGTACGTGCGGGTGAGGAAACAGCCAATCGACTCGCACGTGTACATGGCGCGTATGCGCCGATACCAGCATGTGACCCACTTAAAGGCAAAACCCTGGGGGCAATTTCTGAGCTGCCCAGGCCCAAATCCAACTTGTTTCTGAGTGTATTTCATGCATAATTGAAGTCCAAGCAAACGGGGAGTAATTAGTTAGTCAACATGAGCCTTTAGTTTGTTTTCTAGAGACAGAAGCTCCCTCTTCTCTCTAGAATTAGGTTAGGATTAGGTTAAATTGTTATAGATCCATGTTTAATTCCTTGCTTTTGTCTTGCTTCTTTTATAATTTCTCATGTCTATGTCTTGATCTCTTTAGTTGTAATGTTAATTTCTTATTTTGTTTTCTTTTGCGATGATGAACTCATGTTGGATTTAGTTTACAATTAATACAATTTGATTTTGATGTTTCTTTCATGTTGATCTTTCTTGTTATTGTTAAGTTCTTGCTTATGATAGTCATGGTTCTCCTTAATTTTAGCATTTTGTGATGTTTACTTTTATTGCACATTAGGTGTTTGACATAATGCTTCCTATAATTTTTGAGTAGTTCTCTTGACCCTTGGCCTAGGCTAAGGGGATTGGGTGATCTTGAGTCCTTGGGCTTCGTTGAATTGGTAATTTTAGAACCCTTGGGGATCAATTTGATAACCATTGACTCTAGCCTACTACTAAGTCAATTAGTAGCTAGGTTGGGACTTATGGATTGATGTTGATCAAGCCATTTGACGTACTCCAAGCCTAGGAGTAGACATTACATACTTAAGGAGTATACCTAATGAGCTCGGTTCCGCATGATTATCAATGTTTGATTTATCGATAAGGATAATGATCTGAATTACCTAAGTCTTAGTTAAGAGTCCTTTAGCTTGCTTCTTTAATTACTTGATTGATTTACTTTCCTTGCCATTTATTTCATTTCCCCTTTCATCAACCAAACCCCCTTTTACCCCTTCATAGCTAATAATTGACCACTTCATTGCTATCCTCGTGAGATGACCCGAAGTTTAAATACTTCAGTTAATTCTTATTTGGGGTTTGTACTTGTGACAACTCAAAATTTTTTTTGATGTGGGAATTGTTTGTCGGTTTAGAACTATGCTTACAATGAAGTTCTTATTTCTAGAAGAGAAATTCTAAACCATCGACACTCAAAGCTCATCATCACAGCTCATTTGAACTGTTTAGGCCAATATTTTGTTTCTTTTAAGCCCTCCTAACCATTGATGCTCAAACCCTTGGATCCTTTCTCTTGCCTTTTGGTTTAAAGAGCTACTGGCTTTTTCTTTTTCTTTCTTGCTTCCTTTTTTTTCGCATATACATATATATTTTTTTCTTTTATTGCTTTTTGCTGCTTTTTTTTACTTCAAGAATCAATTTTTTGGATTTTTAGATTACCAATAATACTTCTCTTTTTTCTTCATTCTATCAAGAGCCAACATTCTTAACTCCAACATCAAATATGCACTGTTTAATCATGCATTCAGAAAATAAAAGCAATGTCACCACATCAAATAATTGAACTATTCCTAATATATAACTCAAAATTCATGCATCTTACTTCTCTTTTTCAATTAAAATTTTTCTTTTAAGCAAGGTGAGAGATGCATGGAATATTTCATAACTTTAAGACATGATCCACCTTAGTGACAGCGACTACTGCCTCTAGAGAAGCCAATGGACCGTTTGATCTCTTCTATGTCACATCCCTGCCTCTGTTGTTCTTCCATCATGGCTCTTTTATCTTCTCTTATTTCATGGAGGATGGTGGAGTGCTCTTGATGTCCTATCCTTAGTTGATCCATGTTGGAGCTCAATTCTCCTAGAGAAGTATGCAATTGATCCCAATAGCCTTGAGGAGAAAAATGCATCCCTCGAAGCATCTCAGGGATTTCTTGTTGAGGCGGCTCCGCATGCTCTTCATGAGGTACATGTGTAGGCTTTCTAGTTTGCTACATCCTTCTTTTAGTGATGGTCTTGTCCTCTTCAATAGAGATGTCTCCTTCTATGATGCTGAATTGCATAGGTGACAGATAAGGTAGGGAAAAGCCAACCTTGCTAAGGTGGAAGGCATTTCAGCTATCTTGTATAGTTCTTGAGGTATTACCTCATGTACCTCCACCTCACTCCCAAGCATGATGCAATGAATCATGATGGCTCCGGTTAATGGTCACTTCTGACCGATTGCTAGTAGGAATGATAGAGCGTTAGATAAATTCCAACCATCATCTAGCTATAGGCTTGAGGTCAAGCCTTCTTAGTTGGATAGGCTTTCCTTGAGCATCCCTCTTCCACTGAGCTCCTTCCACACTAATGTCTAAAAGGACTTGGTCCAGACTCTGATCAAAATTGACTCTCTTAGTGTAAGGATGTGGGTCTCCTTGCATTATTGGCAAATGGAGTGCCAACCTTACACTTTCCAAGCTGAAATCCAAGGGTCGCCCTCGGACCATGGTGCTCGAATTCTTGGGGCTTGGGTTTACGCTTGTATCGTGGTTCTTCGTGACCCATGCATTGGCATAGAACTCTTGTACCATTAAGATTCTAACTTTCGAGATAGGATTAGTTAGGACTTTCTAACCTCTCCTCCAGATTTCTCATTGGATCTCCTAGTACTCATTCTTTTTTAGCCTAAAGGGAATTTCAGGAATCACCCTTTTCTTCGCCACTACTTCATAGAAGTGGTCTTGATGAGCTTTGATGATGAATCTCTCCATCACCCAAAGTTTGGAGGTGGAAGCAACAGATTTCCCTTTCCTATTTCTAAAGGATTCTCCGACTTTGGGTGCCATAAGTGTGAATGGAAAGCAAAAAGCAACGCTTTTCCAACACCAAACTTAAAAGCTTTGCTCGTCCTCGATCAAAATATGAAGAAAAGAGTAGAAGAAGAAGATAATTTATAGAGAAAGAAGGAGAGGAGGATTCGGCCAAGTGGGGCTTTAGTGTATGAAGTGTGTGATGAAGGGTAGAAGAAGGGGTTATTTATAAGGGTGGGGTGGGGTAGGGTTCTGATGATTTTGGGAAGAGGTATGGATATGATTGGTTGAGGATTTGTGGGGAAAAGTTTGTGGGGAAGAGTAAAAGTAAGAGAGAGAGAAGAAGTGGGGTAGGTAAGGGATCTGTGGGACCCACTAATCTTGAGGGGCTAGGGAATTCGAATTTCCTGCCCCCTTATGGGCGTTAAACGCCCAGCTCCTGCTTCTGGCTGGTGTTTAATGCCAGCTATATGCCTTTCATGGGGCGTTGAACGCCCATTGGGGTCCTTCTTTCGGACGTTGAACGCCCAGTCTCTGCCTGAACGCCAGCTTCATGCTCCCTGGCTGGCATTCAACGCCAGCAATACTGCTCCTCATGGGCGTTGAACACCCACTCTGGCCTCCTTGTCTGGCGTTCAACGCCAGCAAGGTACCTTCTCCAGGGTGTTCTATTTCCAGTTCTGACTATTTCTGTTTCTGTTCTAACTACTGCATATGATCACCAACTTAAAGAAATAATAATGTAAGATAAACTTAAAGAAAAAAAATATCTAGGTAGGCTTGGGTTACCTCCCAACAAGCGCTTCTTTAACGTCACTAGCTTGATGGTTATCTCCTTACGGAGATAGATAGGGGCTCATAATTTCTCCCCTTACAGTGAACTTCTTGCTTGTGCTCTCATGGATAAGTTCCACATGTTTCAGAGACAGGATCCTATTCATACTGTGTGGAACGACTGGATTGTCAGTGAAGATAACTCTTATGCCAGGTGAGTGGCCTTTAGTGGGGATTTTCCTATCCCTCCAGCCCTTGGGAACTTTCTTACTACCATTCCTCTCAGAACTTGATGATGGTTGCTGATAAACCCATATTTTAGGATATATATTGTGCTCAATTTAAGTGATTTATTCAACCCTTCACCCACTTATTCATGTAATTGCATGGTTTTACTTTCCCTTCCTTATTATGTGATATATGTAAAAAACATGTTTCCTATGCTTAAAAATAATTATTTCAATTACCCTTTATTACCATTCGATGCCGTGATTTGTGTGTTGAGTAGTTTCAGATCTTCTAAGGCAGGAATGACTTAAAAGATGGAAAGAAAACATACAAAAATGGAAGGAAAGCACAAAATGGAATTTTTGAAGAAACTAGCAGCGACGCGAACGCATGGACGACGCGGTCGCATGCCCAGCGCAAAAAGGCAGCGACGCGAACGCGTGACTGACGCGGACGTGCGCCATGAGCAGAACACAGATGACGCGTACGCGTGACCGAAGCAAACGTGTGACAAGGAAAATTCCAAATGATGCGACCGCATGACCCATGCAGACGCGTGACAGATGCCACGCACCAGAAAATACAGAAAATGCTCCAAGCAATTTCTAAAACCCTTTTTGGCCCAGATCTAAGTCCAGAAGGCACAGATTAGAGGTTATGAAGTGGGGGAATGCATCCATTGATGATCGTGTCTTCAATTATTCACTTTTCATAGTTTAGATGTAGTTTTAGAGAGAGAGAGGTTCTCTCCTCTCTCTTAGGTTTTTAGGATTAGAATTCCTCTTAAAGGATTTAGAATTTCAACTCTTCATTAGGTTCAATATTCCTTTTACTTTATATTTCTCTTTTACTTTCAGATACTTTAATGCTTTCCTTTAATTACTTTTGTTGCCAAATTAGCTTATAAACCATTCATGTTTATGTTTGATTTTCTATTTAATATAATTTGAGGTATTTCAGAATTATAATTGCTTTCCCTTATTTATATTAATAATTTAGATTTTCCCCTTTTGGCTTTGGTAAAGTAATTGGTAACTCATGAGTTATCAAACTCAACGTGATTGATAATTGTTGTCTTTGATAATTGAATTGAACTTCAATAACTCCAGTCCTTTCTTAGGAATTGACTAGGACCTAAGGATCAAACTAATTGGTCCACTTGACCTTCCTTTGCTTTAGTAAAGGTTAACTAAGTAGGATTAAAACTCAATTCTCATCACCATTGATAAGGATAACTAGGATAGGACTTCCAAATTCTCATATCTTGCCAAGAGTTTATTTTATAGTTATTTATTTATTTTATTTGTCATTTAAATTACTTGTTCCTTACTTTCAAAACCCCCAATTTACAAAACTCATAACCGATAATAAAGAACACCTCCCTACAGTTCCTTGAGAAGACGACCCGTGGTTTAAATACTTCGGTTATCAATTTTAAAGGGGTTTGTTACTTGTGACAACCAAAACGTTTGTAAGAAAGGACTTTTGTTGGTTTAGCAGCTATACTTGCAACGGGAATTTATTCTGAATTCTAGATCACGCAAAATTTCTCTCTTCAAAATGGCGCCGTTGCCGGGGAACTGCAAACGTGTGCTTTATTATTGGTTATTGTAAATATTTTTCTTTTACTTGTTTATTTGTTTTTGTTTTTCCCTTTTTATTTTTATTAGCTACTATGAATTCTCACCCCTCTCGCTTTGAGTTTGGTTCTAATATTGTTGAAGGGAACGGAAGTTATAGCAGGAACATGCATCAAGGTCAGAGCAATCAAAGATGGATGGAGCCAAGAGGATCTGATCAACCCTTTAGGCAACAACACCCTCCAAGATATCATGGACGAGGACCACTATACAATGCATACCAAGCTAATAGATATGATGGACAACCTTGTAATTACCAACAAGCCCCACCCTGTGCTTATAGACCATCCTCTCAACGTAGATTTGAACCACCACACTCACAAGTTCCTTTTCGCCATTCATCACCATATGACCCTTATCCACCACAATCCCAATCCAATTACTCCCTAGAACCACCACATTCTTATTTTGAACCCTCTCTCCCAACCAATGAAACTTCACACCCACCCCAACCTCTAGTGAATGACAAACTTTGTGTTCTTCTTCAAGGGCAAGCAAAGATAGAAAAGGGCGTACTGGAACTCACTACTGCCGTGACTAAGGTAGTAAATTTAATAGCTTTCCGACATCTGAGAACTCAAGGTACTCCCATGGCTGCTTGTGGAGAATCAAAAGAAGAGCGTAGCATGAAGGAGACACTAGAGACCTCAGTAGTGGACAATGAGGAGCATGGCTTTGTACTGGAACGAGTAGGGGAAGCCATGATAGTTGTAGAGGAGGAAGTGGTTGAATATTTAGGATATGCTGAACCTCCATGGGAATCAAGAACCGTAAAGGATTCCGCTGAGAAGTCCGAAATTGATGCCAAGGAGGACAGTGCACAACCTCCACAGCATATGCCTTGTGAAAAATTAGACGAAACAGACCAAGAAGTTGATTCCATGGGCAGTGATGATCTTGAATCAAGCTTTCCTCGTCACGAATTCACATCCGCAACTGAATTTCTTGAGCCTGCAGAACCTTACCCAAGTGAATACGAAGATGACGTCGAGGTAGATTTCTCTCAACCTCCAACGTATGACTTAAGTGATGAGAAAGACATAGAAGACTTTGACCAGGACGCAGTTGCAGCTGAAGAATTTTCAAAGAAGTGGAGGAATTCACAGAAGATTACAAGGGAGTAGAACTTGCAGAACCACTGGAAACACCCACCCCAAGGCCATTACAAGGGAGTAGAATTTTGCAAAGAGGCGTGCGACGCGACCGCATCGCTAAAGCGATCGCGTCAGTTGTGAAAACCACCTCCCACGCGTCCGCGTCATTCACGCGGCCGCATAATTTGGAAATCGGCGTAAAAAATCCAACTCCCAGAAATCTGGGCTAGAATCGTGCGGTTGGTGTGCGTTTAGCATAAAACGGCCCACGCGTTCGCGTCATTTGCAAAATACCCATCCCACGCGAAAGCGTGAGCGACGCGTTCGCGTCGTGTGGATTGCACAACACCCTAAATGGAGATAGAGAGTTGCGCTGAAATGACGCTGGAATTGTGCGTTTAGCACAATTTTTAGCGACGCGGTCGCGTGCCTCACGAGACCGCGTCATTCATCCTTTACCAATCCCATGCGATCGCGTCACTCACGCGATCGCGTCAACCCCATTCCACCCTAGCCACGCAACCGCGTGCCCCACGCGACCGTGTGGATTCAAATTCACTAACCCCCAACCCGAAACCCCCTACCACCAAATAGCCACCAACCGCCCCGCCAACCACCCTGCTCGACCACAGCGCCGCCGTGCCCCCCAGCACCGCCATCTCACCACCGCCATCTCTCTGAGCCTTACCTTAGTTCATCCGCATACCAGGTTCAGCCGAACGCCATTTTTCCCCTATTCGTAGTTAGTTGCATATTTTTCCAATTATGTTCAAATTAGGCTAGTTAGAGATGCATGTTTGTAGTGGATTCTAGGTGGTTAGATACCTAGGATGTGGTTAGTGGATTTAGGCCTGATTAATTGCGCTATTCTTGCTACTTGTTTAATAATTTTTGCAATTCAGCTGTTGCTGTGATGTTAATACTGTTCATATGTTGTTCTTCACTGTTTCATGCTACTTTTTACATTGCTTTTTCATGTTCATATTCCGTATATGTTTTTGCAGCTTTACTTTAATTTATATGAACTATTATGCTTGCTGTTTATTACCCGGGAACATCCAATTTTAGCCGGAATGCTGCCCAATTTTCTGTAAATTGTTTTGTTATTCATTCATGTTTTGGTTTTGGTAATTTGAATGTGGAATTCCTTCGCTTTTACCAAACCAATTCATGAATGCACGGGCTAGCATTCTTATTCCTCTGTTTTCCCGGTTAATAAATCACATTATTGATGATTAGATTTCACTTTTCGCTATTTCTATATCTATTTGAATCATCAACAACTTGATTTCCTTGCTTGAATATGAGTTGTCTGTTGCTTAAAATTGTGAAATTCTTGTTACCTAGAAACCAATCATCATGCCACTTACTCTGACTTTCTTTTTCCTAACTCACTGATTTTCACTTTCTAACCTCTTTTTCAATTTTACCCACTTTTAACTTTCTAACTTCCCCCTCTGCTTTTTTGACTAACTCTTCCAACTCTTTTAACTCATGGTATGATTATTATTTTTCCTAATTAACCGGTGTTCTACTTATAATATATTTTGGATTGTAATTTCTCACCTTAGATTTTTAACTCCAAAACAATCCAAAATGCACAATTATTCAACTCATTTCATAATTCTACTGTTCTTTTGCCACTATGTGCTTATCTTGTTATTTGCCTACTTGTTTTCCTGCTTTTATTATATCTTAGATTTCTGTTTTTCAGGATGTCTGACCCTCAAAGAAAGGGAAAATAAAAGGCAACAACTGGCAAATGGAAAAGAGGTGAATCCTCTATGTCCATCCTGGACATCATGCGTGATGACTCCTGGCAGGAAAAGCACTTTACCCCACAGGAGAAGGCTGACCAACTCCTCCCTAACAATGATCCCATTAAATTTGCAAACAGATACTGTGAGCTCAAGTATCCGGTGTTTGCCACCTCCAGAAATCTATTCCTGGAGAGGACTCTGAAAATTCCAGAAGAACTACAGTAGTACACCTCCGATCAAATCAAACAAAGAGGCTGGTTCTTCTTGGAGAGAAATTTGACTGAGGTCAATGCTTCCTGGGTAAGAGAGTTTTACTGCAACTATTTCAAGACTTCCCTGGATGCAGTGAACCTCAGAGGGAAACAGATACTGGTCACTGAAGAGGCCATTGAGGATATTTTGCGCCTTCATCCTAAGTTAGATCAGCCTGACGGTTACCAAAAGGCTGAAGAGGATATAAGGTTTATGCGATTCGACTGGGATGCTGTCAAGGAGAGGATAGCCCTTGATCCGACTGTCCCCTGGGTCATGGGTAAGAACACCACAATGCCTAAATGAATCAAGCTTATGTATCTGAATGATGAGACTCGGCTCTGGCACCAGATCCTGAGCAACTTTGTTATGCCGAGCACTCATGAGACGGAGCTGCCTGCCACTATGAACACCCTTCTCTGGTGTGTGATGGAGGGTAAGGACCTGTACCTCCCACGATTCATCCGGCACTATATGGCCAGGGTCCATGTTAGAGGCACCCTTCCTTTTCCTTACCTGGTCAACCAGCTAGGCCGTCGAGCTGACGTGCCTTGGGAGGATGCTGACTGTAGGAAGAATATCCCTTACCTCCCACGATTCATCCGGCACTATATGCTGCGGACTGTAGGAAGAATATCCCTCACAGCAGGAAGTTTCGGGCTTTAGACTATATGCCTCTATTCCTTACTGCTTCTGATGAGACAGCCACGCCGTCAGCTGTCCCCTCCTCTTCCACTATTGCACCAGCCCCACCCACTGCACCTTGATGAGCGGATAATTTATACGCTTTTTGACATTGTTTTTAGTATGTTTTTAGTAGGATCTAGTTACTTTTAGGGATGTTTTCATTATTTTTTATGTTAAATTCACATTTCTGGACTTTACTATGAGTTTGTGTGTTTTTCTGTGATTTCAGGTATTTTCTGACTGAAATTGAGGGACTTGAGCAAAAATCAGATTCAGAGGTTGAAGAAGGACTGCTGATGCTGTTGGATTCTGACCTCCCTGCACTCAAAGTGGATTTTCTGGAGCTACACAACTCGAAATGGCGCGCTTTCAATTGCGTTGGAAAGTAGACATCCAGGGCTTTCCAGCAATATATAATAGTCCATACTTTGGCCAAGAATTGATGACGTAAACTTACGTTCAACGCCAGCCTTCTGCCCAAATCTGGCGTCCAGCGCCAGAAAAGGATCCAAAACCAGAGTTGAACGCCCAAATTGGCACAGAAACTGGCGTTCAACTCCACAAATGGCCTCTGCACGTGCAACACTCAGGCTCAGCCCAAACACACACCAAGTGGGCCCCGGAAGTGGATTTATGCATCAATTACTTACTTCTGTAAACCCTAGTAGCTAGTTCATTATAAATAGGACATTTCACTATTGTATTTGACATCCTGAGTTTTATCTTCGGATCATAGTAGTCTTGGTTACTCCGGTTCCCCTCTAGGGCCGAGACCAATGAACTCCATTATCACTTATGTATTTTCAACGGTAGAGTTTCTACACTCCATAGATTAAGGTGTGGAGCTCTGCTGTTCCTCAAAGATTAATGCAAAGTACTACTGTTTTCTATTCAATTCATCTTATTTTGCTTCTAAGATATTCATTCGCACTTCAACCTGAATGTGATGAACGTGACAATCATCATCATTCTCTATGAACGCGTGCCTGACAACCACTTCCGTTCTACATTAGATTGAATGAGTATCTCTTAGATCTCTTAATCAGGATCTTCGTGGTGTAAGCTAGAATGATGGCGGCATTCAAGAGAATCCGGAAAGTCTAAACCTTGTCTGTGGTATTCTGAGAAGGATTCAATGATTGAATGATTGTGACAAGCTTCAAACTCGCGATTGCTGGGCGTAGTGACAGACGCAAAAAAATAGTAAATCCTATTCTAGCATGATCGATAACCGACAGATGAATAGCCGTGCCGTGACAGGGTGCGTTGACCATTTTCACTGAGAGGATAAGATGAAACCATTGACAAGGGTGATGCCTCCAGACGATTAGCCGTGCCGTGACAGGGAATTTGGATCATTTTCCCGAGAGAAGACCGAAAGTAGCCATTGACAATGGTGAAGTATCACATAAAGCCAGCCATGGAAAGGAGTAAGACTGATTGGATGAAGATAGTAGGAAAGCAGAGGTTCAGAGGAACGAAAGCATCTCTATTCGCTTATCTGAAATTCTCACCAATGATTTACATAAGTATTTCTATCCCTATTTTATTAATTATTTTCGAAAACCCTATTACTATTTTATATCCGCCTGACTGAGATTTACAAGGTGACCATAGCTTGCTTCATACCAACAATCTCCGTGGGATTCGACCCTTCCTCACGTAAGGTATTACTTGGACGACACAGTGCACTTGCTGGTTAGTTGTGCGAAGTTGTGAACCATGGTATTGGCATCATGTTTTTGGCGCCATTACCAGGGAAAGAAAGAGCGATGAATTTTACATAATTAAAGTGTAATCACAATTTCTGCTCACCAAGTTTTTGGCGCCGTTGCCGGGGATTGTTCGAGTTTGGACAACTGACGGTTCATCTTGTTGCTCAGATTAGGTAATTTTCTTTTTGTTTTGTTTTCAAAAATTTTTCAAAAATCTTTCAAAAATTTTTCTTTTGTTTTCGAAAAAAAAAAATAAAAAAAAAATGTGTTTTCAAAAATGTAATTCTCTTCAGAATTTTTAAAGAATGATTTCTAGTGTTTCATGAAGCATGGCTGAGTTACATACTAAAGCTTGGCTGGCTATTAAGCCATGCCTGACCCTTTGATTGGAGCTTTAGAGCATAAGATTCATGGAATTCATATTAAAAATTTTGAATCCTTATTTTTCTCTTTTCTAAATAATTTTCGAAAAATATAAAATAAAAATCCAAAAAATTTAGAAAATCATAAAAATCAAAAATATTTTGTGTTTCTTGTTTGAGTCATGTGTCATGTTATAAGTTTGGTGTCAATTGCATGTGCATCTTGCATTTTTTGAAAATTCTCATGCATTCATAGTGTTCTTCATGATCTTCAAGTTGTTCTTGGTAAGTCTTCTTGTTTGATCTTTGCATTTGCATGTTTTGTGTCTTTTCTTGTTTTTCATATGCATTCTTGAATTCTTAGTGTCTAAGCATTAAAGAATTATAAGTTTGGTGTCTTGCATATTTTCTTTGCATTAAAAATTTTTCAAAATTGTGTTCTTGATGTTCATCATGATCTTCATAGTGTTCTTGGTGTTCATCTTGATATTCATAGCATTCTTGCATGCATTCATTATTTTGATCCATAACTTTCATGCATTGCATCATTTTCTTGTTTTTCTCTCTCATCATAAAAATTCAAAAAATAAAAAAAATATCTTTCCCTCTTTTCTCTCATAATTTCGAAAATTAGATTTGACTTTTTCAAAAATTTTTAAAATCTAGTTGTTTTTGAGTCAAATCAAATTTTCAATTTAAAAATCTTATCTTTTTCAAAATCTTTTCAAAAATCAAATATTTTTCATTTTTCTTAGTTATTTTTGAAAATTCTAAAAATATTTTTCAAAAATCTTTTTCTTATTTTTATACCAAATTTTCGAAAATAACAATAGCAATTAATGTATTGATTCAAAAATTTCAAGTTTGTTACTTGCTTGTTAAGAAAGATTCAAACTTTAAGTTCTAGAATCATATCTTGTGATTTCTTGTGAATCAAGTCATTAATTGTGATTTTAAAAATTCAAATCTTTTTCAAAAACTAATTTCTATCATATCTTTTCAAAAATATCTTCTTATCTTATCTTTTTTTCAAAAATTTGATTTCAAAATATCTTCTCTAACTTCCCAACTCCTTATCTTTTCAAAATTGATTTTTGTTTCAACTAACTAACTAACTTTTTGTTTGTTTCTTACCTTTTTCAAAACCACCTAACTAACTCTCTCTCTCTATTTTCGAAAATATCTTCCCCCTTTTTCAAAAATTTCTTTTTAATTAACTAATTATTTTATTTTTATTTTGAATTTTCGAAAAAAACTACTAACATTTTTCAAAAACTATTTTCGAAAATTACTAACTCTTTTTCAAAAATTAGTTTCGAAAATCCTCTCCATCTCTCATCTTATTCTATTTATTTATTCATCTACTAACATTTCTTCCTCACATCACTCACCAAATTCGAACCCCCCTCTTCTATCTGTGTTCGAATTTTTTCTTCTTCTTCTCTTCTTCTACTAACAATAAGGAACCTCTTTACTGTGACATAGAGGATTCCTCTTCTTTTCTTTTTCTCTTCTCTTTCTTATGAGCAGAGACAGAGAAAAAGGCATTCTTATTGAAGCTGATCGAGAACTTGAAAGGACTCTGAAGAGGAAATTAAGAGAAGCTAAATTACAACAATCCAGAGACAACTTGATTGAAAATTTCGAACAAGTAAAGGAGATGGCAGCCGAACCCAACAACAATGCAAGGAGAATGCTTGGTGACTTTACTGCACCAAACTCCAATTTACATGGAAGAAGCATCTCCATTCCTGCCATTGGAGCAAACAACTTTGAGCTAAAACCTCAATTAGTTTCTCTGATGCAGCAGAACTACAAGTTTCATGGACTTCCATCTGAAGATCCTTTTCAGTTCTTAACTGAATTCTTGCAGATCTGTGATACTTTTAAGACTAATGGAGTATATCCTGAAGTCTACAGGCTCATGCTTTTCCCATTTGCTGTAAGAGACAGAGCTAGAATATGGTTGGACTCTCAACCTAAAGATAGCCTGAACTCTTGGGATAAGCTGGTCACGGCTTTCTTAGCCAAGGTCTTTCCTCCTCAAAAGCTGAGCAAGCTTAGAGTGGATGTTCAAACCTTCAAACAAAAAGATGGTGAATCCCTCTATGAAGCTTGGGAAAGATACAAGCAGCTGACCAAAAAGTGTCCTTCTGACATGCTTTCAGAATGGACCATCCTGGATATATTCTATGATGGTTTATCTGAGCTATCAAAGATGTTATTGGATACCTCTGCAGGTGGATCTATTCACCCAAAGAAAACGCCTACAGAAGCTCAAGAACTCATTGACATGGTTGCTAATAACCAGTTCATGTACACTTCTGAGAGGAATCCTGTGAGTAATAGGACGCCTATGAAGAAGGGAGCTCTTGAAGTTGATACTCTGAATGCCATATTAGCTCAGAACAAAATATTGACTCAGCAAGTCAATATGATTTCTCAGAGTCTGAATGGAATGCAAGCCGCATCCAACAGTACTCAAGACGCTTCTTATGCAGAAGAAGCTTATGATCCTGAGAACCCTGCAATAGCATACAGAAGAGAATCCAAAAGGAGAGTGCAAGGCCATTGACATAAGCACCATGGCCGAACCTGTAAGAGAAGGAGAGGACGTAAATCCCAAGGGGGAAGATCTCCTGGGACGTCCAGTGATCAATAAGGAGCTTCCCTCTGAGGAACCAAAGGACTCTGAGGCTCATCTAGAGACCATAGAGATTCCATTGAACCTCCTTATGCCCTTCATGAGCTCTGATGAATATTCCTCTTCTGAAGAGAACGAGGATGTTACTGAAGAGCAAACTGCCAAGTTTCTTGGTGCAATCATGAAGGACCTTGGTTCAGGAATAAACCTCATGCCCCTCTCTGTAATAGAGAAAATGGGAATCTATGGGGTGCAAGCTGCTAAAATCTCATTAGAGATGGCAGACAATTCGAGAAAATAGGCTTATGGACAAGTAGAGGACGTGTTAGTAAAGGTTGAAGGCCTTTACTGCTGATTTCATAGTCCTGGATACTGGAAAGGAAGAGGATGAATCCATCATCCAAGGAAGACCTTTCCTAGCCACAACAAGAGCTGTGATTGATGTGGACAGAGGAGAATTGATCCTTCAATTGAATGAGGACAACCTTGTGTTTACAACTCAAGGATCTCTCTCTGCATCCATGGAGAGGAAGCAGAAGAAGCTTCTCTCAAAGCAGAGTCAAACAAGGCCCCCACAGTCAAACTCTAAGTTTGGTGTTGAACTCCCATATCCAAACTCTAAGTTTGGTGTTGGGGAGTTTCAACAATGCTCTGAACATCTGTGAGGCTCCATGAGAGCCCACTGTCAAGCTATTGACATTAAAGAAGTGCTTGTTGGGAGGCAACCCAATTTTTATTTATCTAACTATATTTTTCTTAGTTATATGTCTCTATAGGTTCATGATCATGTGGAGTCACAAAATAAATATAAAAATTGAAAACGGAATCAAAAACAGCAGAAGAAAAATCACACCCTGGAGGAGCATCTGTCTGGCGTTCAACGCCAGAACAGAGCATGGTTCTGGCATTCAACGCCAGAAATGGCCAACAAATGGGCATTGAACGCCCAAAATGGGCACCAACCTGGCGCTGAACGCCCAGAGTTGTGTGCAAGGGCATTTTACATGCCTAATGTGGTGCAAGGTTGTAAATCCTTAAACACCTCAGGATCTGTGGACCCCACATAATCATCTCAGGACCTGTGGACCCCACAGGATCATCTCAGGATCTGTGGACCCCACAGGATCCCCACCTACCTCCACTCACTTCTTCTCATCCCTCACCACTCTCTTTCACACAATCCCATAAACACTCTTCCCCAAAATCCTTCACTAATCACCTCAATCTCTCTTCTCCCCATTACCTCTTCATCACTCACATCCATCCACTCTTCCCCATAAACCTACCTCATAAACTCAACCTACCTTCAAAATTCAAAATCAATTTCCCACCCAATCCCACCCATATGGCCGAAACCTTCCCCCCTCCCTTCCCTATATAAAGCCCTCCATTCCTCTTCAAATTCACACAACACCTTCCCCCTCTACTCCATATCTTCTTCTTCATCTATTCTTTCTTCTCTTGCTCGAGGGCGAGCAATATTCTAAGTTTGGTGTGGTAAAAGCATAAGCTTTTTGTTTTTCCATTACCATTGATGGCACCTAAGACCGGAGAATCCTCTAGAAAGGGGAAAGGGAAGACAAAAGCTTCAACCTCCGAGTCATGGGAGATGGAAAGGTTCATCTCCAAAGCCCATCAAGACCACTTCTATGATGTTGTGGCCAAGAAGAAGGTGATCCCCGAGGTCCCTTTCAAACTCAAAAGAAATGAGTATCCGGAGATCCGACATGAAATTCAAAGAAGAGGTTGGGAAATTCTAGCAAACCCCATCCAACAAGTCGGCATCCTAATGGTTCAAGAGTTCTATGCCAATGGATGGATCACCAAGAACCATGATCAAAGTAAGAACCCAGATCCAAAGAACTATGTGACAATGGTTCGGGGGAAATACTTAGATTTTAGTCCGGAGAATGTGAGGTTGGCGTTTAACTTGCCCATGATGCAAGGAGATGAACGCCCCTACACTAGAAGGGTCAACTTTAATCAAAGGTTGGACCAAGTCCTTATGGACATATGCGTGGAAGGAGCTCAATGGAAGATTGACTCCAAAGGCAAGCCGGTTCAACTAAGAAGATTGGACCTCAAGCCTGTAGCTAGAGGATGGTTGGAATTCATTCAATGCTCAATCATTCCCACTAGCAACCGGTCTGAAGTTACTATAGACCGGGCCATCATGATCCATAGCATCATGATTGGAGAAGAAGTGGAAGTTCATGAGATTATACCTCAAGAACTCTACAAGGTGGCTGACAAGTCTTCCACTATGGCAAGGTTAGCTTTTTCTCACCTCATTTGCCACCTATGCAATTCAACTGGGATTGACATAGACGGAGATATCCTCATTAAAGAGGACAAGCCCATCACTAAGAAAAAGATGGAGCAAGCAAGAGAGCCCATTCATAGAGCTCAAGAGGCATATGAAGCTCATCACCATGAGATCCCGGAGATGCCTCAAATGCATTTTCTTCCACAAAACTATTGGGAGCAAATCAACACCTCCCTAGGAGAATTAAGTGCTAACATGGGACAATTAAGGGTGGAACATCAAGAGCACTCCATCATGCTCCATGAAATAAGAGAAGATCAAAAAGCAATGAGGGAGGAGCAACAAAGACAAGGAAGAGACATAGAAGAGCTCAAGGACATCATTGGTTCCTCAAGAAGGAAACGCCACCATCACTAAGGTGGATTCATTCCTTGTTCTTATTTCTTCTGTTTTCCGTTTTCTATGTTATGTGCTTATCTATGTTTGTGTCCTTATTACATGATCATTAGTAGTTAGTAACTATGTCTTAAAGTTATGAATGTCCTATGAATCCATCACCTCTCTTAAATGAAAAATGTTTTAATTCAAAAGAACAAGAAGTACATGAGTTTCGAATTTATCCTTGAACTTAGCTTAATTATATTGATGTGGTGACAACGCTTCTTGTTTTCTGAATGAATGCTTGAACAGTGCATATATCTTTTGAAGTTGTTGTTTAAGAATGTTAAATATGTTGGCTCTTGAAAGAATGATGACTAGGAGACATGTTATTTGATAATCTGAAAAATCATAAAAATGATTCTTGAAGCAAGAAAAAGCAGCAAAGAACAAAGCTTGCAGAAAAAAAAATAAAAATAAAAATAAAAATAAAAATAGGCGAAAAAAAAAATAGAAAGAAAAAGCAAGCAGAAAAAGCCAAAAACTCTTAAAACCAAGAGGCAAGAGCAAAAAGCCAATAACCCTAACCCTTAAAACCAAAAAGCAAGGGTAAATAAAAAGGATCCCAAGGCTTTGAGCATCAGTG
>NC_029786.2:53363797-53409005 GCF_000816755.2 Arachis ipaensis | reverse complement strand
ATGCCAATCATTCTGAACCTCAATGGATAAAGTGAGATGCCGAAACTATTCAAGAGGCAAAAAGCTATAAGTCCCGCTCATTTGATTGGAGCTATGTTTCATTGATAGTTTGGAATTTATAGTATATTCTCTTCTTTTTATCCTATTTGATTTTCAGCTGCTTGGGGACAAGCAACAATTTAAGTTTGGTGTTGTGATTAGCGGATAATTTATACGCTTTTTGACATTGTTTTTAGTTTGTTTTTAGTAGGATCTAGTTACTTTTAGGGATGTTTTCATTAGTTTTTATGTTAAATTCACATTTCTGGACTTTACTATGAGTTTGTGTGTTTTTCTGTGATTTCAGGTATTTTCTAACTGAAATTGAGGGACTTGAGCAAAAATCAGATTCAGAGGTTGAAGAAGGACTGCTGATGCTGTTGGATTCTGACCTCCCTGCACTCAAAGTGGATTTTCTGGAGGTACAGAACTCGAAATGGCGCGCTTCCAATTGCGTTGGAAAGTCGACATCCAGGGCTTTTCAGAAATATATAATAGTTCATACTTTGGCCAAGAATAGATGATGCAAACTGGCGTTCAATGCCAGCTCTCTGCCCAATTCTGGCGTCCATAGCCGTGCCGTGACAGGGTGCGTGAGCATATTATTCACTGAGAGGATAAGATGAAGCCATTGACAAGGGTGATGCCTCCAGACGATTAGCCGTGCCGTGACAGGGCATTGGATCATTTTCCCGAGAAATGACCGAAAGTAGCCATTGACAATGGTGAAGTATCACATAAAGCCAGCCATGGAAAGGAGTAAGACTGATTGGATGAAGATAACAGGAAAGCAGAGGTTCAGAGGAACGAAAGCATCTCTATTCGCTTATCTGAAATTCTTACCAATGATTTACATAAGTATTTCTATCCCTATTTTATTAATTATTTTCGAAAACTCCATTACTATTTTATATCCGCCTGACTGAGATTTACAAGGTGACCATAGCTTGCTTCATACCAACAATCTCCATGGGATTCGACCCTTACTCACGTAAGGTATTACTTGGACGACCCAGTGCACTTGCTGCTTAGTTGTGCGAAGTTGTGAACCATGGTATTGGCATCATGTTTTTGGCGCCATTACCAGGGAAAGAAAGAGCGATAAATTTTACATAATTAAAGTGTAATCACAATTTCTGCGCACCACACCTCCAGCTGCTCTTGAGCCTATTTACCGTTTGGTGCATCGACTCTTCGCCCGCTTGGATCGTATGGAGCGTCGCAACACGCAACGCTATGAGCACATCAAGTTGATGATCCGATCCGGTGGCGACATCCCCTCTGAGCCTGACACCCCTTCTGATACATCTGAGGTGGAGGAGGATGAGCATGAGGCTGAGACACATGCACAGAAAGAGGCTGAACAGGCAGGCCCAGAGCAGGCTGCGCCACAGTAGGAGGCGCCACACCAGATACAGGCCGCAGATCCAGAGATTCCTATCCAGTCAGAGCCTCCACTACAGCAGACAGATCCTCCTACCCTCATCCAGTCTGCAGCTCCTCAGGCCACCACCGAGACTCCAGCAGCCCATCCTTCCAGTGATGGCACTCCTTCACACCCAGCTTGAGTGAGCATCGGGGACGATGCTTTATTTTAAGTGTGGGGAGGTCGCCATCTCTGTCATATCTTTTTGTTGAACCACTACAGACTCTTTTATTTTATTTTGGTTATTTTTCTGTATTTTTATCTTTATTTTTATTTTTATCTTTCAGTACTTATACATTGTTCTTTTCATGTGTTTTTACTCTATTTCTGCATTTTGCACTTTAGTTTATATTTTAGCCATTTAGTTTAGTTTGCAATTCTAAACTTATTAGTTATAGAATATGTGGATTAATTAGTATAGTTTACCCTTTGAGCATATAATAGTTTGGTTTAAATTGAAAATAAAAAGGAAGTAAACTAGAGACTTTAACATAATCAAAAACAATCCACACACCTTGTATATAGAGCATAACATGTTAGTTAGTTAACAACATTTCATCAAAGAGGAACACTAAAATTTTAAAAGCCACCCTAAGGTTTACATTGAGAATAATGGGAACTCTTAATTTTTACTTGCATGACATGTATAACTGATATATGATTTTTGAGCTAGAGAACACACAGCCTGTGAGTTTTGAGCTTAATTGTATGGTTACATTCAAACCATATATTTCATTCCTGTGTGTTTCGCCTTTCTTTTTATTCTGATGTTCTTTGCTTTGTTTTAATCTATATGTCCAATATAAAATATAGATACATACTAAGAGATGATTAAGGCCATTGCTTGAAATATTTGCTCACTTATCCCAAATTAGCCTACCCTTTACATCACCCTTGTTAGCCCCCTTGAGCTTTTTAATTCCCTCTTGTTCTATAAACCACATTACTAGCCTTAAGCAGAAAAACAAAATAAAAACCCCAAGTTGAATCCTTGGTTAGCTTAAGATAGAAATTGTGTATTATTTAAGTGTGGGAAACTTTATGGGAACATGGATTATAGAAACAAAGGTAAAAAGTTAAAAAGAATAAAGATGTTTCAAAATAAAAATTTGGGAAGCATGCTCATGTAAAACCAGAACAACTGAATTACCATGTGCATTAAAAAAAAATATTTTCGGTATTTAATTTAGGAGATACAAAAATTCCCAATTGCAAAATAAAAAGAACCAATGCACATAGCATAAAATTAAAGTTAATGCATGAGCTTGCAATACAAAGTGAGAAAATTTGGGCAAATAGGTTAAGAAGCTTTGAATTACAAAATATGTATGTTAGGTGAGATCTTAGACTAATCAAGGATTCACTTATTAGCTCACTTAGCCCTATACATATACCCTTACCTATACCTTGGTCCCATTAAAACCTTGGAAAAGACCTCATGATTTTTGTATGTCTGTATTCTATAATTGTTGATTAGTTAGATGAAGAACAAAGTTATAGAGAGTAAGGATAAAAAGAAGAATAGAGTGATTAACCCAATAAACACTGAGTGACTAGAGAGTAAACACAAAATCCAGTGAGGGTTCAATAGCTCATCACCATATATCTCTGCTTGAATTGTTAATTGTCTTGCAAGTTTGAAAAATATTTTTACCCATCTCAATTATAAAAGTGCTTTAACATTATCTAGGGTTTGGCTCTGCATATATGATTCCTTGAGAATGTGAATTAATTTAACTACATGTAAGTTTTATATACAAGTGAATAACAATTAGAATTGCATGATTCATTTAGGTAGTTTGCATTTATAATAGATTGCATTGCATGAGATTCCACCACTTTAACCTTACCTTACTCTTTATCTTGGACTTAGCATGAGGACATGCTATTGTTTAAGTGTGGGAAGGTTGATAAACCCATATTTTATGATATATATTGTGCTCAATTTAAGTGATTTATTCAACCCTTCACTCACTTATTCATGTAAATTGCATGGTTTTACTTTCCCTTCCTTATTATGTGATATATATGAAAAACATGTTTCCTATGCTTAAAAATAATTATTTCAATTACCCTTTATTACCATTCGATGCCGTGATTTGTGTGTTGAGTAGTTTCAGATCTTCTAAGGTAGGAATGACTTAAAGGATGGAAAGGAAACATACAAAAATGGAAGGAAAGCACAAAAAGGAGTTTTTGAAGAAACTGGCAGCGACGCGAACGCATGACGACACGGTCGCATGCCCAGCGCAAAAAGGCAGCGACACGAACGCGTGACTGACGCGGATGCGCACCATGAGCAGAATATAGATGACGTGTACGCGTGACCGAAGCGAACGCGTGACAAGGAAAACTCCAGATGACGCGACCGCGTGACCCACGCGGACGCGTGACAGATGCCACACACTAGAAAATACAGAAAATGCTCCAAGCGATTTCTGAAATCCTTTTTGGCCCAGATCCAAGTCCAGAAGGCACAGATTAGAGGTTATGAAGTGGGGGAATGCATCCATTGATGATCGTGTCTTCAATTATTAACTTTTCATAGTTTAGATGTAGTTTTTAAAGAGAGAGGTTCTCTCCTCTCTCTTAGGTTTTTAGGATAAGAATTCCTCTTAAAGGATTTAGAATTTCAACTCTTCATCAGGTTCAATATTCCTTTTACTTTATATTTCTCTTTTACTTTCAGATACTTTAATGCTTTCCTTTAATTACTTTTGTTGCCAATTTGGCTTATGAACCATTCATGTTTAGGTTTGATTTTCTATTTAATATAATTTAAGGTATTTCAGAATTATGATTGCTTTCTTTTATTTATATTAATAATTTAGATTTTTCCCTTTTGGCTTTGGTAAAGTAATTGGTAACTCATGAGTTATCAAACTCAACGTGATTGATAATTACTGTCTTTGCTAATTGAATTGAACTTCAATAACTCCAGTCCTTTCTTAGGAATTGACTAAGACCTGAGGATCAAACTAATTGATCCACTTGACCTTCCTTTGCTTTAGTAAAGGTTAACTAAGTAGGATTAAAACTCAATTCTCATCACCATTGATAAGGATAACTAGGATAGGACTTCCAAATTCTCATACCTTGCCAAGAATTTATTTTATAGTTATTTATTTATTTTATTTGTCATTTAAATTACTTGTTCCTTACTTTTAAAACCCCCAATTTACAAAACTCATAACCGATAATAAAGAACACCTCCCTACAGTTCCTTGAGAAGACGACCCGAGGTTTAAATACTTCGGTTATCAATTTTAAAGGGGTTTGTTACTTGTGACAACCAAAACGTTTGTAAGAAAGGACTTTTGTTAGTTTAGAAGCTATACTTGCAACGGAAATTTATTCTGAATTCTAGATCACGCAAATGTTCTCTCTTTAGTTGCCCCACACCAAACATAGAATTGGTGTCTGGGGGTTCTATTAGGCTCTGTACTGAGAGGAGTGGTTGAAGCACTTCATGTTTGTTAATGGTGCTTCCTTCAATTGAGGTAGAATGAGGTTTATGAACCTTGAACACAAGATAGTCCTCATCTAATTGCAGGACTAGTTCTTCTCTGTCTACATCAATCATAGCCTTGGCAGTAGCTAGGAAAGGTCTTTCAAGGATGATGGATTCATCCTCTTCCTCCCCAATATCTAAGATTATGAAGTCAGCAGGGATGTAAATGCCTTCAACATTCACCAAGACATCCTCTACCAGTCTATAAGCCTTTTTCATGGACTTGTCTAACATTTCTAGTGAGATTCTTGCAGCTTATACCTCAAAGATTCCCAGCCTCTCCATAACAAAGAGAGGCATGAGGTTTATGCTTGATCCTAGGTCACACAGAGCCTTATCAAAGGTAATGGTACCTATGGTGCAAGAAATTAAAAAGCTTTCAGAATCCATTTTCTTCTGAGGTAATGGTGCGCGTGCGTACACAAACCCCCACACTTTCCGTACAGTAGGCAGTATACCAGCAAGTGCACTGGGTCATCCAAGTAATACTTGAGCGAGTTAGGATCGATCCCACGAGGATTGTGGCTTGAAGCAAGCTTATGGTTGTCTTGCAGGTCTTAGTCAGGTGGATCATGAGGTTGTTGATGTGATTATGTTTAGAATTTTGTATAAGTACTTGTTATTCTGATTGGAAGAAAATAATAGAAATAAAGTTGAGAGTTGGAGTTGCTTTGCCTTTCTGAATCAACTCTGGTACTACTGTCTTCTTTGCTTGTGAATGATATTCTTCTACGACAGGCTATAAGTGATCAAAGCCATTGCCTGTGATTATTGATCTCTTCTGCTACAGAATGAACGCCGGTGGCCATGGCCATTGGTCGTGGTCATTCAATCTGACAAAGGGTGAAGTACTTAGCAAGTCATTCTCGTGGCGATCCTACTCAAAATGCCACAGGCAAGGTCAAATCCTCTGGATCAGAGAATTCTGCTTCTTTGGATTCTAGCCTATACCACAGAGACCCTAATCTCCCCGAAAATCGGCTGAATTGGTGTCTTGAGAAGTTCCCAACGAAGTCGTGGATTAACCGTCTGAAAGATGTATAAACATAGCTGTTGGCTCTTGCTTTTCTTCCAGGTACTCACACGAACCCAAGTAGACGCGGGTGTTTGTCAGGCATGTTCGTCTTAATGTGATGAATAGAGCTAATTCGTCAGATCATCCTATTCACTACGATGAAGATCGGATATACATCTTAGAGATAGATCAAACACTGATCGAATAAGAAAGAATAATACTTTTAGTAATTCATAGGACTCAGCAGAGTTCCTCCCCTCAACCTATGAGGTTTAGAAACTTATACAGAAAGGGAAAATACAATAAAAAATAAAAATATGCTGAATGGTCTCCGAAATACTGCGAATTACATAAATAAAATCCCTTAAATACTAAACAAATGACTAGTAAGGGTAAAACAGTCTATTTAGTGCTAAAATCCACTTCTGGGGCCCACTTGGTGAGTGTTTGGACTGAGCTTTGATGAGATTCACGTGATATGAGGCTCCTTCGGTGTGGAAGGCCAGCTAGTGGTTCCTCTCTGGACATTTGTACATTGGTCTCTACTCTTTGCGTGCTGGACGCCTGGAAGGGGGGCAGGAAACTGGCGTTGGACGCCAGTTTTGGGCCTTTTAATCCGAAGCAAAGTATGAACTATTATATATTGCTGGAAAGCTCTAGAGGTCAGCGTTACATATCAGTTAAGATCGCTCCATTTGGACTACTGTAGCTCCAGAAAAGCTCTTTCGAATGCAAGCAGGTCAGATCTGGATAGCATCTGCAGTGCTTTCTCTGTCTCTGAATCAGACTTCTGCTCCAGCTCCTCAATTTCAGCCATAAAATACTTGAAATTGCCCAAAAATACAAAAACTCATAGTAGAATCCAAAAATATGAATTTAACACTAAAACTTATAAAAACAAAAAAAAAATTAAACAAAAACTACTAAAAACTGTATGAAAATAATGTCAAAAAGCGTATAAAATATCCGCACTTTTGCTGAACCAAGGCATTGAGTTCCTTGGTTAGCACTGGAGGTTCTTCCTCCAAAGTCTCTGTTCCAAATAATTCGGCATTCAGCTTTGTCAGAATTCTTAGGTACTGAGCAACTTGCTCCTCCCTAGTTTTCTCCTCCTCATCAGAGGAAGAGTGATCTTCAGATTCTATAATCTTCAACCAAGCATTCAGGGGAACTTCAATGGGCTCCTCATGAACCTTGGGTTCCATCAATTCTTCAATAGGGAAGTTCTCAATGGACTTAAGGTTGCCAACTACTCCTATTGTGGCGTTCAACGCCAGGACTTGTGTCTCTTTGCCAGCTTGAATCCCTATACTGGCATTCAACGCCAGTTATTGTGCCTCTTTGGGCATTGAACGCCAAGTAAGGACCTCCTTACTGGCGTTCAACGCTAGTATTGGTGCTTTTATGGGCCTTGAACGCCAGTAATGGCTCATCCTTGGGTGTTGAACGCCAGTAAGGACTTCCTTACTGGCGTTCAATGCTGGAGTATCCCCTTCGGATTCGGCCTCAGCTCCTGAGTGATGGCCTTGCACTCCTCTCTTGGGTTTACTTTAGTGTTACTTGGGAGAGTTTTAGGAGGAGTTTTAGGGATTCTCTTACTCAGCTGACCAACTTGCACCTCTAGATTTCTAATGGAGGACCTAGTTTTAGTTATGAAACTGTGAGTGGTCTTAAAGAGTTCAAAGACTATGATTGCTAAGTCAGAGAGGCTCTGTTTAGAAGTCTTCATATGTTTCTAAGAATATGGGAATGGTTTATTACTGTTAAACCAATTTTGGTTTATTCCTCTCTGATTATTGTTGAAGCCTTGCTGAGGCTTCTGTTGATCCTTCCATGAGAAGATAGGATGATTCCTCCATGAGGGGTTATAGGTGTTTCCATAGGGTTCTCCCATTTAATTCACCTCCTCTATGGTAGGTTGATCTGGATCATAAGCATCTCCTTCATAAGAGGTGTCCTGAGTGCTGCCAGCTGCAGCTTGCATTCCAGTCAAATGATGAGAGATCATATTAACCTGTTGGGTCAAGATCTTGTTCTAAGCCAATATGGCATTCAGAGTATCAACTTCAGGACTCCTTTCTTCTGAGCTACCCCATTGTTCACAGGGTTTCTCTCAGAAGTATACATGAATTGGTTGTTTGCAACCATTTCAATGAGTTTTTGTGCCTCTGCAGGCATTTTCTTTAAGTGCAGTGATTCACCAGCAGAATGATCCAAGGACATCATGGACATCTCAAATAGACCATCATAGAAGATACCTAGGATAGTCCATTCTGAGAGCATATCAGGAGGACATCTCCTGATCAGTTGCTTGTATCTTTCCCAAACTTCATAAAGGGATTCACCCTCGTTTTGTCTGAAGGTTTGAGCTTCCACCCTTAGCTTGCTCATCTTCTGAGGTGGAAAGAATTTGGCCAAGAAAGTATTGAATAACTTTTTCCAAGAGTCTAGGCTCTCCTTAGGTTGGAAATTTAACCATATCCTAGCTCTATCTCTAACAGCAAAAGTGAAAAGTAAAAGCCTGTAAACCTCAGGATCCACTCCATTGGTCTTAACAGTGTCACAGATTTACAAAAATTCATATAGGAATTGATGTGGATCTTCGAGTGGAAGTCCATGGAATTTGCAATTCTGTTGCATTAGAGAGACTAACTGAGGCTTTAGCTCAAAGTTGTTTGCTCTAATGGCAGGTATAGAGATACTTCTTCCATAGAAGTTAGAAGTTGGTGCAGTGAAGTCACCAAGAACCTTCCTTTAATCTCCTTCATTGTTCTGTTCGGCTGCCATGCTTGTATTTTTAGCTTCTTGTTTGAAAAGTTCTATGAGGTCTCTTCCGGAGTGTTGTGCTTTATCTTGTAAACGCCTCCTTAGGGTCCTCTCAGGTTCAGGATCAGGATCAAAGAGAGGTTCTTTATCTCTGTTCCTGCTCATAAACAAGAAAAAAGAAAGACAAGAAAGAGGAAGAATGGGAGCTTCTATGTCAGAGTATAGAGAACTCCCTGTGAGATATGAAGAAGAAAGAAGGATGAGGGTAGAGAGATGAGAGAAAGAATTCGAATGGTAAGAGGGAAGAATTCAAAATTTAAGAAACAAAAAGGGAAATTAGAATTAAATTATTTTTATTCTTATTTTTATTTATTGATTAAATTCGAAAAAGAAGAATAAAATTAAAAGCTAATTAACTAAAAAGATTTGAAAATTGAGAGATGATTTTCAAAAACGAAGAGAGAGAAAGAAGAAAGAAGTTTTCCAAAATAGAAGAGAGGAATTAGTTAGGAAGTTTTGAAAAAGGTAGAAGAGAAAACAAGTAACTAATTAAGAAAGTTTTGAAAATAAGATAAGATAGGAGAATTCAAAAAGATTTTATTTTTTTTTAAAATTTAAAATTGGAAAAGAAATGTCAACAAGATAAGATAAGAATTGAAAAGATTTGAAAAAGATTTGATTTTGAATTTTAAAATTGAAACAAGATAAGATAAAGAATTGAAAATCAAATTCGGAAAAGATTGTAAAGATTTTAAAAAGATTTAAAATTAAAATTTGAATGAAGATAGGATAGGATAGATTTAAATTGAAAAGATACGATAAGATTCGAAAAGATTTTAAAAGATAGGATTTAAAAATTTTAATTTTAATTTTTCTAACAAGAAAATACCAAACTTAAAAATTTTTAGATCAAAAGACACTAATTTTCGAAAATTAAGAGGACTAACACCAAAAGACACCAAAATTAAAATTTTTAAGATCAAAACAAGAAAAGAAACAAGAACAACTTGAATACCAAGAAGAACACTAAGAGTAATTAGAAAATTTAAATAAAAGAAAGAACACATAAAGGACACCAAACTTAAGAACTGACACTTGATTCAAACAAAAGATAAAGATTAATAGAGAAAAGAAAAGATTTTTGAAAAATATAGTTGGGCGGATAGAAAATATAGTTGTCACGAGAAAACGCATAAAATAGATAAATAAATAAAACGTTACTAGATAGGTGTGAATTCAATGGTATGAGAACGGTTGAGGCTTCGAAGATGCTTCTTCCTTTTGGATCAACTTTTTTCACCATCTACTCCAACTTCTGATTGATTCTCTCCATGGTAGGCTATAAATGATTAACGTCGGGACAGCGGTCATTAATCTCCTCTACTTCCGATCAAACGCCTGGTCAGCGGTCATCCAATCTGAACGGCGTGAAGCACTAGCAGCCCATTCCCTTGGTGATCCTACTCAAAACACTACAGACAAGGTCGGATCTTCTAGATCAGAGAATGTTACTCCTTGGGTACTAGCCTATACCACAAAGGCCCTAATCACCCCGCACCTCAGCTGAACTGATGTCTCAAGAAGTTCCCAACGAACTTGTGGATTAGTCGTCTAAGGGATGTATAATCAAGCTTGTGGTTCAGTACTATCCCGTCAAGAACTTGCAAGAACCCATGTGAAATATGGATGACGGTCAAGTTACACTCCCAATTCATTAGGATGAAGAACAAAGATACATCTTAGAATAGAATCAAGCAGAGATTAAAATAGAACAATGATATTATTAATTCATGAGAATCAGCAGAGCTCCTAACCTTAACCTTAGAAGGTTAGTGGCTCAAATTGTAAAAAAGTGACATAAAACATGTTGAGTGTGCAAGATCTCCTAACAAGGATGAACTCTTGCCTATATATACTAATCTAATAACTAAGAATTACAGAAATAAGATAAACTTGTCTTGTAGTACGAAAATCGACTTTCCGGACCCACTTGGTGTGTGTTTGGGCTGACATTGAGGGAAGCCACGAGCTAATGCTCTCTTTTGGGCATCCAACACCAGCTTTGGACTCCTGAATGGGTGTTGGACGCCAGCTATTCCCCTTTGGGCGTTGGACGCCAGGAATGGAGCTGGTGGCTGGCTTTGAATGCCAGTTTTGGGCCTTCATTTCCGAAGCAAAGTATAAACTATTATATATTTCTGGAAAGCCCTGGATGTTGACTTTCCATAGCCATTGAGAGCACACCATTTGGACTTCTGTAGCTCTAGAAATGCTCTTTCGAGTGCATGGAGGTCAGATCCTGACAGCATCTGTAGTCCTTTCTTTGTGTCTGAATCAGACTTTGCCAAAACTCCTTAATTTCAGTCAGAAAATACCTGAAATCACCATAAAACACACAAACTTAATGTAGAATCCAAAAATATGAATTTTTCACTAAAACCTATAAAAATATAATAAAACTTAAACAAAACATAACGAAAACCATATGAAAATGATGCCAAAAAGCATATAAAATATCCGCTCATCAGGCATAACTCAAGAGGAGTAAAGCCTCCCTCTTGGGAAGACCAATAGTCAAGTCCAATTGTGGTTGTGAACGTAGTGGTTCAGTGAAACTCCTGACCAAAGTCGAAGTCAGCAGTAAGGAAAGATATAAAGGTTCTTTCAGTATCAACAATGGGAGCTCAATCTACAAGAGAAATCCTCGATATCATTTTCATCTCGCTAGATCTTCAACATGGTAATCCAGAAGATGACCCTCCAATGGTCATTACAGGCAAGGTGGGTACCGTGTTAGTCAAATGCATCTTGATCGATATTAGGGAAGATTCAAATATCATGTTCTAGAACTCTTTCGACGCAGTAGGCCAAAAAGACAGTACCTATAGGACCACTAGCTCGGAGTGGTCAGTTTGGGAGATAATTACATTGAAATCGATGGGGACATCACCCTACCATGATAGAGTTTTTGGAACTGAAAGATTCTACTACAAACAACATCATCCTAGGGCAAAAAACTATCAATGCAAGTTTGTAACGGGGCGATTAGGGCCTTTGCGGTATAGGCTAGAATCGTGAAGCAGCATTCTCTGATCTAGAAGATCCGACCTTATCTATGGCATTTTGAGTAGGATCACCAAGGGAATGGACTGCTAGAGCTTCACCCCCGTTCAGATTGGATGAATACTAACCTGGCGTTTGATCTGAAGCAGAGGAGATTAATGACCACTAACTTGGCATTAATCACTTAGAGCCTGCCATGGAATGAACATCAGAAGTTGAAGTCAACAGTGAGAAAAGTTGATCCAGAAGGAGGAAGCATCTCCGAAGCCTCAACCGATCTCTTGTCACTGGTTTCACACCTATCCAGTAATACTTTATTTATTCTGTTTTTATGCATTTTTCCACAACAACTATATTTTCTATCCGCCTGACTAAGATCTACAAGATAGCCATTGCTTGTTCAATCTGACAATCTCCATAGGATCGACCCCACTCACCTGAAGTATTACTTGGATGACCCGGTGCACTTGCCGGTATATCTGTACGAATATTGCGGAGTCAATTTGGGGCACCAAGTTTTTGGCACCGTTGCCGGGGATTGTTCAAGTTTGACAAACTACCGGACTATCTTGTTGCTTAGATTAGGTACTTTAAGGTTTAATTTTACTCTTTTAATCGTGTCTTTTGTTTTCTTTTTCAAAAACTTTTTCAAAATCCAACTTTTCTTTGTCTTTTGTTTGAGTCTAGTGTCAATTTTTAAGTTTGGTGTCCCTTGTGTGTTCTTTATTTTCTGTGAATTTTCGAATTATTCTTGAGTGTTCTTCTTGGTATTCAAGTTGTTCTTATTTCTTTGTCTTAAAATTTTTAAGTTTGGTATCTTTTGGCTGTTCTTCTTTCTAATTTTCAAAAAACTAGTGTCTTTGATCTAAAAATTTTAAGTTTGGTATCTTTTGGTTGTTTTTCTCTTTCTTCATTAATTCGAAAAATAAAAAAAATCTTTCTTTATCTTTTTTTAATTTTTGAAAATCTTGTTTCCTTTCTTATCTTGATTTAATTTTTAAAATCTCAAATCTTTTAAATCTTTTCAAATTTGATTTTCAAATCTTTTTAATTTAAATTCTATCTTTTGAAAAGAAGTTAAGAGAGATCACCTTCTTTTCATATCTTCATCTTATCTTTCTCTTTTAATTTTGAAACTTACCTAACTTACTTTTTCTTAAAAATCAAAACCTTTTTAATTTCAAATCTTTCTTTCTTCTTTTTTTTTTTGAAAATCACCTTTTATTTTTCAAATCTTTTTAGTTAATTTGCTTTTAATTCCCTTCTTGTTTTTAGATTTCAATAAATAAATAAAATAAACACAAAAACATTTTATTTTCTCTTTTTATCTCTTAAAATTTGAATTTTTCTGCCCCTTCTATTCGAATTCTTCTTCTTATTCCTCTACCCTCATTCTTCTTTCTTCTCCATATCTCACAGGGAGTTCTCTATACATCCCATTCTCTTTTTTTCTTGTTTTTCTTTTTCTTGTTTATGAGCAGGAACAGAGATAAAGAACCTATCTTTGATCCTGATCCTGAACCTGAGAGGACTCTAAGGTGGCGTTTACAACAAGTTAGACAACAACACTCCGAAGGAAACCTTACAGAACTTTTCGAACAAGAAGCTGAAAGTACAAACATGGCAGGCAATCTGAATGATGGAAGAGATGCAAGGAATGTTCTTAGTGACTTCACTGCACCCACTTCTGATTTCTATGGAAGAAGAATCTCTATAACTGCCATTAGAGCAAATAACTTTGAGCTTAAGCCTCAATTAGTCTCTCTAATGCAACAGAACTACAAATTCCATGGATTTCCACTGGAAGATCCACATCAATTCCTATCTGAATTCTTGCAAATTTGTGACATTGTTAAGACCAATGGAGTAGATTCTGAGGTCTACAGGCTTATGCTTTTTCCTTTTGCAGCTAGAGACAGAGCTAGGATATGGTTGGATTCTCAACCCAAAGAAAGCCTATATGACGTGGCAGAAATTGGTGAGTTAAGAAATTATTATAAGAGATACGTTGCAAGCATAATTCTTAACCAACCAAAAATCCGCTTATCAATTTAGAAGGGTTGTCACAAAATTAGAATTAAAATACTGGGAGTATGAATCCCAGGTCATCTCCCAACGAGTTGTAGAAAGATGTGCTATTTTACTAATTAGATGTTTTCTAAAATGGTTTGAGTTGATAAATAAAAAATTAAATCAGAAAATTTATGTTATTTAAATAAAAAAAACTTTGACCGGGAGTAGATTAGTTGGAAGGCCTATCTTTGTTGGAGTTCTCCCAAGATCAATTGATAATTGAAGGTTGTCTGCTCAGTTATCCCTTACCGGATAAAGGAAAGTTAAGCAAGTTGGAAGTCACTTTCTACTCACAAGTTCTAATCCTCTCCCTTGGGAAGGACTAGTGTCAGTGATTAGATGGTGATCCAACGCTAAACCCAATTATAATTTTACTCTTGGGCTTTCCAACTTAAGGTCCTCCTTTCAACCAACTCACAATCAAGTTATGGAACTACTCGCTCATTATGAATGTAAAATTCACGAAATAAGAAAGGGAAATAAAGAAAGACATGATAAATAATAATCAAAAGGATCAATTAAAATAAAAGTAGTTCTTGTATTAATAAATTCTAAAAATAATCCAATAATAACGCTGAAGAAATTAAGGATATGAAAGAGTAAGTGACAAGTAAGGAAACAAACTAGAATGACGAAGTCTTGACGGAGGTAATAACTCTTCTCAATATCCCAATCCAAAAAGCAATAAAATCAAATTCCTAAGAACTATGAATGTGTAGAGGGAAAACCTAGAGGAGGAGTAAAATCAGATCTAAAACTAAAATTATGCGGAATGAATGTTGTTCCTGGTCTCTGCATGTTTCCTGGCTCTAATCTGCTTTTCTGGGCCGAAAACTGGGTCAAAACAGGGCCAAAAATCGCCCCCAGCGAATTCTGCAGATTCTGCAGATCGCGCACGTCACGCAATCGCGTCATCCATGCGTTCGCGTCATCCAGCGTTTTTCCTTGCCACGCGTGCACGTTGTCCACGCATTCGCATCACTTGTGCGGTTTCCAATCCATGCGTTCGCGTCAGGCACGCGAGCGCATCACTGCAATTTCCTCTAATTCACGCGGTCGCGTGAGCCATGCGTCCGCGTCGCTTCTCGCTGGTCATCTCCTCAATTTCTTGTGTTCCTTCCATTTTTGCAAGCTTCCTTTCCAATCTCCAAGTCATTCATGCCCTATAAATCCTGAAACACTTAACACACAGATCACGGCATCGAATGAAATAATGGAGAATTAAAATACATAATTAAAAGTCTCTAGGAAGCAAGCTTTCAACCATGGAGTAATTTTGGGAAGGAATTGTAAATACATGCTAATTTAATGAATAAATAGGTAAAGATTTGATAAAACCACACAATTAAATACAATATAAACCATAAAATAATGGTTTATCAACCTCCCCACACTTAGACATAAGCATGTCCTCATGCTTAGTTGAAGGAGATAAAATAAATGAGTAGGAATATGTAAAACTCATGTTATGCAATGCAACCTATACATATGAATGCAACTATATGATTCTTGTCCACTTGGTTAAAAGTAAATAAGCTCCTTAAGACAAGCACAAATCAAATTCCACTAATTCAATTCTTATGTAGTAACAACAGATAAAAATGTAAGAAGGTAGCTAATGAAAGCAGGGAACATAGAATTTAAGCATTGAACCCTCACTGATGATGTATGTACGCTCTAATCTCTCTAGTGTATAGGGTAATCACTCTATCCTTCTCTAATCATGCTTTCTAATTTTTTTGTTCTTCACCTAACCAATCAACAACATTTAATCTACCAATACAAACATCATGAGGTCTTTTCAAGGTTGTAATGGGGCCAAGGTAAGGGTAAGGGTACATATATGGCTAAGTAAGCTTATAAATTGAATCTTTAATTAACCCAAGCTTTCACCTAACACACATATATACATTCTATATAACTTAAATTTCATACCTAGCTACCCAAAATTTTCCTTTCACATTCCTTACTCATGTATCAACTTTTATTTTAATTTTATCATATATGCATTGATCCTTGAATTTTAACTTAGCATTGGGATAATTTTGTCCCCTTATTTATTTATTGAATATTTTTGGATTTTTTTTAACATAAACACAGCTTATCAATGCACATAAAATTTTAATTTTTCTTTTATAGTTTCACATGAGTAGTTATCCAAATTCCCATTATGTTATCATGACACATTCCCTTATTATCTTTTGTTCCCACAATCTTCCCATACTCAATTAACACACAATTCTATCTCAAGCTAACCAAAGATTCAATTGGGATATATAATTATTTTTCCGCTTAAGGCTAGTGATGTGGTAAAATAAAGAACAAATGGGATTTAAAGGCTCAAAGTGGCTAACAAAGGTAATTGGAAAGGGTAGGCTTATTTGGGATAAGTGAGCTAAACAAATAATGGCCTCAATCATATGCAAGCATAGAAATATATTAAACATTGGACATATAGGATGAAACAAAATATAGATTACAATCATAGAGAAGTAAACACGCAAGAATAAAATAATTATGGTTAAATAATGTAACCATGTATTTAGGCTCGAAGTCTCACAGGTTGTGTGTTCTTTAGCTCAAAAACCATGTTCCAAATACAACTTCAAGCAAATTTAACATAAACGTTTTGATTAAAATTAGCGAAATTTTGTTCTAAAAATAGAGTCTTAGAAGAAACTTATTATCTTTTCAATCAACTAGAACATGCATGCAACTAACCTATTACTATGCAATTTATCCTATTCTACAAAAGAAAAACTAACTAAATATCCTATTTTATTGGTGTTAGAGAAGAGAAATTACCTCTGGAAGTCAGGTACTGACCGACCTCCGCACACTTAAGGCTTTGCACCTTCCTCAGTGCCATCTGTCAGGAACAAAGGTGGGTTGATAGCAATATCTCCACAATCGGGACCGTCATGGCTCCCTGTGCTGGTAAATGAAGTGGAGTCCGGGGTGTCTGGGTCTTTGTATTTTCCCATCTGTCATGGCTCCCTGTGCTTGTTAGGACAATCTCTTAGCTTTGCTTTGTGTTCCTGCCGATCCAACCTCTCAAGTATCTGATGGAGCAGTTGGTTTGTTGTAGGTGCTTGTGGTGTTGAAGGAGGAATGTCTTCAGCCGGTTCAGTAGGCTGGCTTGTAGTGGCTGTTGGAAGTCTGATATATTTCCCATTAGGGATGTACTGATCATCCGGTGGGAGCATGGCTTTGGTGTCTCTAGCTCTGTAGGAGACTCTGGCTGCTGAGACGAGATCTGAAACCAAGGCGGGAAAAGGTAAGTTGTCCGCAATTTGTACGTGTCCCATAGCATTCCGGATGTGTCTTGGTAGGTTCAGAGGCTGGTCTGTAAGGATGCACCATAGTAGAACGGCCATGTCTGCAGTGAAGGAGGACTCGTGGGTGCTCGAGAAGACGTAATGGGACATAATCTGTGCCCATACGCGAGCCTCCAAGGTAAGTGCAGAAGCCAATATTCCCTTAGGTCGGGAACGATGGTATCTGTAGATCCATCTGCTGCCAGGTAGTGCGATATCTCTAAAAACAGCTTCCCAGTCAAATTGGTACATCTGGCGCTTGAGTGTGGCCTCTTAAAATGCGTCTAGTCCTTCTGGAGTAGGGGGAAGATCTAAAGCTCGCTGAGTGGCCTCTTCTGTAATGGGAACTTGCTTCTGTCAGACATAGACAGACTACAGGGTTGGCAGGTGAAAATTAGAGTAGAACTCGACTACCCAGGAAAGATTAACCTACCGTGGCTGTCTCTGTAGGAAACTCCATTGTCTTCGTTCAATTTGCGGCTCAACAAATTCAGTAATACGGGTCGGGAGGATAAGAAGGTATTCATTGTTGTAACTCCTTTCTGCCAGGATGCGGAACATCTGCTCACAGTAGCGATTGGTAAATCGCGCAGTGTCCTTTGCTGGGAAGGCTTTCTCTTTTTCATCAACCTTGATAATCCTCTTAATTCTTTTTGTTGAGGGATTAACTGGAGTTGAAGATGGCTCTACCACTAATGCTCTCTTTGTTCCTCTTCTTGCTGGTATTTTGGGAGTAGCTTTCTCCTTGCCTTTCTTGGTGGCCATCCTAAAAGAAAAAAACAGAAAGTATGTTAAAATGTCAAGGGTTGGAGCAAGGAAGAGAACGGAAAAGGTGGTAATTAATGCAAATTAAAAGATGAAGATGTTAACACATGGTCATGACTACATGTGAAAAACATTAATGGAAATATAGCAAGTGCATATGATGACAATTAAATGCAAGGTGTTTATTGGCATACAGGCAAAGGCATGAGTAGCATAGATCAAGTATTCAATGTTCAAGTTAGATTACCAAGCCTTTCAAACTAATAACCTGTTTGTAATGATAATTATATTGAATTAATATGATATGAAAAAGGGTTTTGTGAAAATCAAGCATTTTAGAGTAGTAGGATAAAAGATATCGCAAAACAGTGCATAATGCCATACGGGCGTTTTCACAAACACATAACATGCATGGTAAATAAGCTAATGAAAATAATAAATTGAATATGCAAGCAACCCTTAAAAATTAATATATAATTGCCAAACAATTTTGCAACAATCCACAAGCATATAATAAGAAACAATGACTCAAATAAATTTCTGACACTAATTAAAAGAAAAAGAAAGAAAAAGAAAACATGGATAATGAAAGTAAAAAGAAAAAAAGAACGGAAGAAGAAAACATAAAATAAAGAAGAAGAATAGAAAAGTAAGGAGGGAAGAAGAAAAGAAAAACCTTGATAATGGTGGTGAGAGAGAGAGAAAGTAGAAAGATAGAAAGAGGGAAGAAGGAAGAAAGGGGAAGAAAGAAATAAGAAGGGAAAAAAAAAAAGTAGGATTTGGGGAAGAGAAAGATAAGATATTTTGGTAGATTAGGATAAGCTGTGCAGCGCAAGCGACGCGGACGCGTGGGGTACGCATTCACGCGGATGGCGCTTATATGAATTGACGCGGTCGCAACGGTCACACGGACGCGTGACTCGTTCAGTGCTACTGGCGTGAGGTCAGCCTCATGCTCGCACAATTCTCTGTTCGAAACTCATTGTTGCCAAATTCCAGGGTGACGCGGTCGCGTGGTGGACGCGATCGCGTGGGTGGCCAATATTGGAATACGACGCGGACGCGTGGGGCACGCATTTGCGTGGTAAGGCTTGTGCGTCTAGCGCCAGTCCAGCCCCACTCCAGCACAACTTTCGACCATGAACCCTTTCTTACGTCGATTTTTAGGTCACGTGTCCACGTGGGTGACGCGGACGCGTGGGAGGCATTATTCCCACATGACGTAGATGCGTCAGCGACGCGGTCACGTGGATCAATTTGTGCCTAAGGCACGCCTCCAGCCATGCTCCCGCGTGACTTTCTGTTTGATTTATTTTTCTTTCTTACTCACCTGCGACGCGGACGCATCGGTGACGCTGTCGCGTCGCATGCCCCCTTTTTTTTATGCAATATGCAAATGAAGATGTAAACTATAAGCACTAGTACTGAGAAGAGTTATTGAGAAAGGAAATAAAGAAATAAAAGAAAGAAACGATCATACCACGGTGGGTTGTCTCCCACCCAGCAGTTTGCTTTAACGTCCTTAAGTTGGACGCTCCACTAGCTCAGTCTTCTACTGTGGGTGGATCCTCCAAGAGGAAGATCTCTAGCTCCTTGGTTTTCGTCGCCTTCTCACCATGATATAGCTTTAAGCAATGTCCATTACCTTTGATGAATTCAGAGCTTGAAGGATGACTTAGGTGGAAAACTCCGTATGGCTCGGCCTTCTCTGCTCTATATGGACCTTCCCATCTTGATCTTAACTTGCCTGGCATGAGCCTTAGTCTTGAGTTGTAAAGGAGGAAAAAGTCCCCAGGTTGGAACTCTCTCCTCTTGATGTGCTTATCATGCACAACCTTCATCTTTTCCTTGTATAGCCTTGAGTTCTCATAAGCTTTTAAGCAAAGGCTTTCTAATTCTTGCAGTTGCAACTTCCTTTTAACTCCGGCTTTCTCAAATTCCATATTGCACTTCTTTACTGCCCAAAAGGCTTTGTGCTCTACCTCAACTGGGAGGTGACAGGCTTTTCCATAAACTAAGCGGAAGGGACTCATCCCAATGGGTGTCTTGTATGCTGTTCTGTATGCCCAGAGTGCATCTTGTAGCCTGGTGCTCCAGTCTCTTCTATTAGGTTTGACTACCTTCTGCAATATACTCTTTATCTCTCTGTTAGACACCTCAGCTTGCCCATTAGTCTGGAGATGGTAGGCTGCTGCCACTTTATGAACTATCCCATGCTTCTTTGGTAATCCTGTTAGTCTCCTGTTACAAAAATGGGTGCCTTGATCGCTCACGATTGCTCGTGGTGATCCGAAGCGACAAATAATATGGGTTCTAACAAAGGGAACAACGGTATTAGCATCATCAGTGCAGGTAGGAATTGCTTCCACCCATTTAAAAACGTAATCTACAGCTAACAATATATAAAAATAACCATTAGAATTTGAAAATGGACCCATGAAGTCAATGCCCCAAACATCAAAAATTTCACAGAAAAGCATAGTCTATTGAGGCATCTCATCCCTCTTGGATATATTACCAAACCTTTGGCATGGGGAACAAGATTTACAAAATTCAGCAGCATCTTTAAAAAGAGTAGGCCACCAGAATCCACAGTCTAAAATTTTTCTAGCTGTTCTTTGAGGGCCAAAATGTCCTCCACTCTCATATGAGTGGCAGGCCTCTAAAATGGACTGGAATTCTGATTGAGGCACACACCGTCTAATTACCAGGTCAGCACCACATCTCCATAAATATGGGTCATCCCATATATAATATTTGGACTCGCTTCTCAGCTTGTCCCTTTGATGCTTAGTAAAGTTTGGAGGAAAAGTGTGGCTAACTAGATAATTAGCTACAGGTGTATACCAAGGGACTACTTCAGATACTGCTTGTAAGTTGTCGAATGGGAAATTATCATTTATAGGAGTGGAGGTATCCGTAATGTGCTCAAGGCGAGTCAAGTGGTCTGCCACTAGATTCTGGTTACCACTCCTGTCCTTAATATCTAAATCAAATTCGTGTAGTAGCAGTATCCAACGTATAAGCCTTGGTTTGGACTCCTTTTTAGCTAATAAATACTTTAGAGCTGCGTGGTCTGAGTACACTACTACTTTAGCACCAAGTAAATAGGCTTGGAATTTATCCATAGCAAAAACAATAGCCAGAAGCTCTTTCCCAGTAGTAGTGTAATTAGACTGAGCAGTGTCTAAAGTCTTAGACGCATAGGCAATTACAAAAGGATCCTTACCTTCACGTTGAGCCAGTGCTGCTCCGACTGCATGGTTGGAAGCATTGCACATGATTTCAAATGGCTGGCTCCAGTCTGGTCCTCTCGCAATTGGAGCTTGAGTCAGGGCGGTCTTCAGCTTATCAAACGCTTGTTTGCAATCCTCACTGAACTCGAACTCAATATCTTTCTGCAGTAGTCTGGATAAGGGTAGTGCTACCTTACTAAAGTCCGTAAGGAATCTCCAGTAAAAACCTACATGGCGAAGGAACGAACGGACTTCCCTCACAGAGGAGGGGTAAAGTAAACTAGAAATAACATCCACCTTTGCTGGATCTACAGAAATGCCAGTATTAGACACAACATGTCCTAGTACAATTCCTTGTTTTACCAAAAAGTGACATTTTTCAAAATTCAATACGAGGTTTGTACTGACACATCTATCTAATACTCTAGATAAACTATCCAAGCAAAGGCTAAATAAATCACCATAAACGCTAAAATCATCCATAAAAACCTCCATACAGTTCTCAATAAGGTCAGAGAAAAGACTCATCATGTACCTTTGGAAAGTAGCTGGTGCATTGCACAAGGCAAAGGGCATTCTCTTATAAGCATAAGTTCCAAAAGGACATGTAAAAGTAGTTTTTTCCTGATCTTCAGGAGCTATATGGATTTGAAAATAGCCTGTATAACCATCTAAAAAGAAATAATGTGATTTACCTTACAAGCGATCAAGCATCTGATCAATGAATGGCAAGGGGTAATGATCCTTGCGAGTGGCTTAGTTGAGACGCCTATAGTCAATGCAAACTCTCCATGAATTCTGTACTCTAGTTTTCAGAAGCTCTCCATGCTCATTTCTTACTATTGTGATTCCAGACTTCTTGGGCACCACTGATGCGGGTAGAAATTGGCAAATTAAAAATTATTAGAATATATACATTGCAAGTACAGTTCTTAACTCACCAGAAATCCACCGCTCAATTTAGAAAGGTGTCACAGAAAATTGAAATTTAAAATACTGGGAGTATGAATCCCAGGTCGTCTCCCAACGAGTTGCAGAAACGGGTGCTATTTTATTAATCAGAGGTTTTCAAAAAGGTTTGAGTTGAGTAAGCAGGAAATTAAATTGATGAATTTGAATAATGCAAGTAAGAGCCTTGACTAGGAATTGATTAGTTGGAATCCCTATTATTGTTGGAATGCTCTCAGGATTAATTGATAATTGAAGGTTGTCCTGTTTAGTTATCCTTCACTAGGTGACGGAAAGTCAAACAAGTTGGAATTCTACGTCCGTTCACGAGTTGCAATCCACTTAGTTAAAAGGATTGGTGTTAGTGATTAGGAGGCAATCCAACCATAAACCCAATTACAATTTTTCTTTCGAGCCTTCCAACTCAAGGGTTCCTTTCAATCAATTCCCTATCAAGTTAGGGAACTACTCGCTCATTGTGAATGTAAAACTCATAACATATGAAAGAGAATTAGAGAAAGACATTGTAAATAAAAATCAAAATAATAACTTAAAAATAAAATCAATCCTTGTATTAAATAAGCCTGAAAAGTATTCCAATGGTAAAATTAAACAAAGCAAAGAACATGGAAGAGTAAGACCAAGTAAAGAAACGAACTAGAATGACGAAGTCTTGATGAGGTAATAACTCTTCTCAATATCCCAATGCCAAAAAGTAAAATAATAATCCTAAAAACTATGAATGTGTAGAGAGAAAACCTAGAGGAGGAGTAAAACTAGATCTAAAAACTAAAACTGTGTAGAATGAATGTTGTCTTTGGTTTCTGCATGTTCTCTGGCTCTAGTCTGCTGTTCCGGGCCGAAAACTGGGTCAAAATAGGGCCCGAAATCGCCCCCAACAAATCTGCAAATTATGCAGATCGCGCACGTCACGCGATCGCGTCGCTCATGCGGACGCGTCATTCGCGTTTCTGCTTTGCCACGCGGATGCGTCGTCCATGCGGCCGCGTCACTCGTGCTGTTCCATCCGCGCGGTCGCGTGAGCCATACGACCGCGTCACTTCTCACTGGTTACCTCCTCAATTTCTTGTGTTCCTTCCATTCTTGCTAGCTTCCTTTCCAATCTCCAACTCATTCATGCTCTATAAAACCTGAAACACTTAACACACAGATCACGGCATCAAATGGAATAAAGGAGAATTAAAAATACATAATTAAAAGTCTCTAGGAAGCAGTTTTCAAACATGTAATAATTTCAGGAATGAAATATAAATGCATGCTAATTTAATGAATAAGTGGGTAAGGATCATGATAAAACCACACAATTAAACACAATATAAACCATAAAATAGTGGTTTATCAACCTCCCCACACTTAAACATTTGCATGTCCTCATGCTTAATTGAAGGAGATAAAGTAAATAAGTATGAACATGCAGAAACTCATGCAATGCAATGCAATCCTATATATATATGAATGCAACTATATGATTCTTGTCCATTTGATCAAAATTAAGTAAGTTCTTCAAAACAATTATAATTCGAATTTCACTAATTCAATTCTTATAAAGTAAGAGCAGATAAAAATGCAAGAGGATAGCTCATGAAAGCAGGGAACATAGAAATTCAAGCATGGAACCCTCACTGATGGTGTATGTACACTCTAGTCTCTCTAGTGTATAGGGTAATCACTCTATCCTTCTCTAATTATGCTTTCTAATTTTTGTTCTTCTCCTAACCAATCAACAACATTTACTAGACCAATGCAAGCATCATGAGGTCTTTTCAAGATTGTAATGGGGCCAAGGTAAGGGTAAGGATTCATATATGGCTAGTAAGCTTATAAATTGAATCTTTAATTAACCTAAGCTTTAACATAACCTATATATACTCTATATAACTTAGAATTCATACCTAGCTACCCAGAGTTCCCTTTTACGTTCCATACTCATGTATCAACTTTTTATTTTAATTTTATCATATGTTCATTGATTTTTTTTTTTTGAATTCTTAATTCAGTATTGGGGTAATTTTGTTCCCTTATTTATTGATTGATTTTTTTTTTAACATAGAAACATAAAAATAAACATAGATTATCAATGCACATAGATTTTTTATTCTTATAGTTTCACATGAGTAGGTATCCAAATTCCCATTAAATTATCATGACACATTCCCTTAATAACTTTTGTTCCCACAATTTCCCATACTTAACTAGCACACACAATTCTATCTTAAGCTAACCAAAGATTCAATTTAGGATATACAATTGTTTTTCCGCTTAAGGCTAGTAATGTGGTAAAATATAGAACAAATGGAATTTAAGGGCTCAAAGTGGTTAACAAAGGTAATTGAAAAGGGTAGGCTTTATTTGGATAAGTGACTTTAAACAAATAGTAGCCTCAATCATGTGCAAGCATATAAATATAATAAATATTGGACATATAAGATAAAACAAAATATAGATTACAATCATAGAGAAGTAAACACACAAGAATAAAATAATTATGGTTAAATAATGTAACCATGCATAAAGGCTCAAATCTTCACAGGTTGTGTGTTCTTTAGCTCAAAAATCAAGTTCCAAATACAACTTCAAGCAAATTTATCATAAGAAATTTTAAAAATTAGTGAAATTTTGTTCCAAAGATAGAGTTTTAGAAGAAACTTATTGTCTTTTCAATCAAGCAGAACATGCATGCAACTAACCTATTACTATGCAATTTATCCTATTCTATAAAAGAAAGAAAATCTAACTAAATATCCTAATTTATTGGTGCTAGGGAAGAGAAATTACCTCCAGAAGTCAGGTACTGACCGACCTCCCCACACTTAAGACTTTGCACCGTCCTCGGTGCCATCTGTCAGGAACAGGGGTGGGCTGGTTGCAGTATCTCCATAGTCGAGAACATCATGGCTCCCCGTGCTGGTAAAAAAAGTGGAGTCCGGGGTGTCTGAGTCCTTGAATTTTCCCTTGAGTAGCTCCTTGAGGTGTTTGAATCAGCGCTCGTTACGGCGCTCTCTTAACTTCGCTTTCTGTTCTTGCCGATCCAACCTTTTGATTATCTGCTGGAGCAGTTCATCAGTTGTAGGTGCTTGTGGTGTTGAAGAAGGAATATCTTCAACTGGAGCAGTAGGAAGGCTTGTAGTGGTTGTTGGAAGTCTGAGGTACTTCCCATTGGGGACATACTGATCATCCCGTGGAAGCATGGCTTTGGTATCTCCAGCTCTGTAGGAAACTCCGGCTGCTGAGACAAGATCTGAGACCAAGGCGGGAAAAGGTAAGTTGTCTGTAATTTGTACGTGTCCCATGGCATTCCGAATATGTCTTGGTAGATTCAGAGGCTGGTTTGTAAGGATGCACCATAGTAGAACGGCCATGTCCGCTGTGAAGGAGGACTCATGAGTGCTCGGAAAGACGTAATGGGACATGATCTGTGCCCATACACGAGCCTCCAAGGTAAGTGCTGAAGCCAATATACCCTTAGGGCGGGTACGATGGTATCCGTAGATCCAACGGCTGCCAGGTAGTGCGATAACTCTGAGAACAGCTTCCCAGTCAAATTGGTACTGCTGGCGCTTGAGTGCGGCTTCTTAAAAGGCGTCCATTCCTTCTGGAATAGGGGGAAGATCTAAAACTTTTTGAATGGCTTCTTCTGTAATGGGGACTTGCTTCTGACGGACAAAGACAGACTGCAGGGTAGGCAGGTGGAAGTTAGAGTAGAACTCGACTACCCAAGAAAGATTGACCTGCTTTGGCTATCTCTGTAGGAAACCCCATTGTCTTCGTTCAATTTGCGACTCAACAAAAGTAGCAATATTGGGCGGGAGGATAAGAAGGTGTTCATTGTTGTAACTCCTTTCAGCTAGAATAGGGAACATATGCTCACAGTAGCGATTTGGAAATTGCGCAGTGTCCTTTGCTGGAAAGGCTTTCTCCTTTTCATCAACCTTGATGATCCTCTTAACTCTTTTTGTTGAGGGCTTGACTGCAGTTGAAGAAGGCTCTACCACTAGTGCTCTTTTAGTTCCTCTCCTTGCTGGTGGTTTGGGAGTAGCTTTCTCTTTTCCTTTCTTGGTGGCCATCCTGAAAAAGGGAAGAGAAAGTAAATTAAATTTTAAAGAGATATATAGTAATGAAGAGAACTGAAAAGGATGGTTATAAATGCACATTAAAAGGTAAATGATGTTAACACGCACTCATGAGTACATGTGAAAGATCATTAATGGAAAATAGTTAGTGCATATGATGACAAGTGAATGCAAGGTATTTATTGGCATGCTGGCAAAGGGCATGAGTAGCATAGACCAAGCATTACTTTGTAACAAACCATCACGTTTGTATTGACAATTAAATTCAATTAATATAATAATAAAGAGAATTTGTGAAAAGCAAGCATTGAATATTAGAATAACATAGAGAAGTGCATAATGCCATATGGGCTTTTTCACAAACACATAGCATGCATGGTAGATAAGGCATAGGAAGTATTAAGGTGAACATGCAAGCAATGCTTTAAAGAAAATAATATATAATTGCCAAACAATTTGCAACAATCATAAGCATATAATGAAGAATAATGACTCACATAAATTGATAACACCATGTAAAAAGGATAGAAGAAGAAAGAAAATATGAATAATGAAAAGAAAAAGAAAAGAAAAGAAAATAACATATAAAATAAGAAGAATGATTGAAAAGAAAAGAATGAAGAAGAAAATAAAACCTTGGTAATGGAGGTGAGAGAGATAGAGAGTGAAAGGTGAGATAGAAGGAAGAAGGGAGGAGGAAGAAATAAGGAGGGAAAAGAAAAATTAGGATTTGGAGAAGAAAAAGATATGATAATTGGCAAAATTAGGTTGAGCTGTGCGACGCAAGTGACGCGATCGCATGGGGCACGCGGTCGCGTGACTTGCGCTTAAGGTGATGGTGACGCGGTCGCATCGGTCACGCGGTCGCGTGACCCATGTTAGGCTTCTGGCACGAGTGCAGCCTCGCGCCTGCACAACTCTCTGTTCAAATTGATGTATTTGCCAAAATTGGGGTGACGCGATCGCATGGGGCATGCGATCGCGTGAGTGGGCTTCAGAAAAGGGATGATGCGGACGCGTCAGCGACGCGGCCACATGATAAGGATTGTGCGTCCAGCACCAATCCAGCACCACTCTCGCACAATATTTCATTGTGCACCCTTTTTACGTCGAAAATCAGGGCACGCGGCCGCGTGGGGCTGATGTGCATAATCTTGATATGCTACGATTTAGGAAATTGCACGGCTTTAACTCTTGCAATTCTTGTTTGCTTTCCAAGGACTGTTTCAGAATTTCAGCTGCTGGATTGCTTTCTTCCAAACTTAGATGGCTACTCTCATCCTTAGGCTTTTCAGGTTCTGATTCAGGCTCAGATGCAAGTTTGAAAACCTTGAATTTGAGCTGTTCATCATGTATTCTCAAGATTAGCTCTCCTTGTTCTACATCTATGAGTGCTCTGGCAGTGGCTAGAAATGGCCTTCCCAGAATGATAGGGTGTAGGTAGCTTTCCTCCATGTCCAAAATGACAAAGTCTGTGGGGAAGAAATAATTTCCCACTTTCACCAGCACATTTTCAACTACCCCTTCAGCTTGCTTCTGAGTTTTGTCAGCCAGTTGTATGATTACATCAGTGGATCTCACCTCATTCAGTTGTAGCCTCTTCATAAGAGTCAGAGGCATCACATTTATGCTAGCTCCTAGATCACAGAATCCTCTGTCAATTTTTGTTTCCCCTATGATGCAGGGGATATGAAAACTTCCTGGGTCTGTTTTCTTAGAGACTATGTCCTTCTTGATGAGGGCACTGCATTCTTTGTTCATTATTACAATTTGTCCTCCCTTCAAAACTCTTTTTTTGCTCAGCAAATCCTTTAAATACTTGATATGTGTAGGCATCTGCTGGAGAATCTCAAGGAAGGAAATATTGATATGGAGAGACTTAAATGTCTCTAAAAACCTTGAATAGGTTTTCCCTTTTTCACCTCCTCCTAACCTTTGAGGAAATGGTGCTTTTGGTTGGTATGTTTCCAGCATGCCTTTTTGCAGATCCTTGGCTTTCCAGCATTATATGGCTTGGTAGTTTAAGTTCCAGTTTATGCTTAAACTGGAACTTAAAATCCACATGTGATATTCAAGCTTCCTTTATTGATTTTGTTGCTTCCTTGCCTAGCCTCTTCTTCCCTGAAATCATCCAAACAATTGCATCAAAGTCTTGCAAAATTTCATGAGAAATCTTCCATTCATAGCATTCAAGTAATATAACTAAAACTCATGGAATTTGCATCAAAATCATACTGTTTGGATGGTTCATTGCTTTGTTATTCATTTAACCATTCTTGGTTACTTTAAGCTCAAGAAAATGCATAAAACAACTAAAACTAACAGAAAAATGCTAGTGAAACTAGCCTAAGATGCCTTGGCATCAGGGGCACACGGTCGCGTGGGAGGTCATTTTGCCCATAGGACGAATTGTGCCATTGGCACGCCTCCAGCCACGCTCCAGCGTGACTCTCTGTTCGTTTTTATTTTTCTCTTCTCCCATTGCGACGCGAACGCGTCGCTGATGCGGTCGCGTCGCGTGGCATTTTTTTTTAAATGCAGATGCAGATGCACAAAAGTACTGATAAAGAGAAGAGTTATTAAATATGAAAAACTAAAAATAAAGAAAAGAACGATCATACCATGGTGGGTTGTCTCCCACCTAGCACTTTGCTTTAACGTCCGTAAGTTGGACGCTCCACTAGCTCAATCTTCTGCTATGTGGGGATCTTCCAAGAGGAAGATATCAAGCTCCTTATTTTGCTGTATCTTCTCGCCATGGTATAGCTTCAAACGGTGTCCATTAACTTTGATAAGTTCAGAGTGTGAAGGATGGCTTAAGTGATAAACTCCGTACGGTTCGGCCTTCTCTACTCTGTATGGACCTTCCCATCTTGATCTCAATTTGCCTGGCATGAGCCTCAGTCGAGATTTGTAAAGGAGGACTAAATCCCCAGGTTGGAACTCTTTTTTCTTGATGTTCTGGTCATGTACAGCCTTCATCTTCTCCTTGTATATTCTTGAGTTCTCATAAGCTTCTAGGCGAAGGCTTTCTAGTTCTTGTAGTTGCAACTTCCTTTCAGCTCCGGCTTTCCCAGTTTCCATGTTGCACTCCTTGACTGCCCAAAAGGCTTTGTGCTCCACTTCAACTGGGAGATGACAAGTTTTTCCATAAACTAAGTGAAAAGGACTCATCCCAATAGGTGTTTTGTATGCGGTTCTATACGCCCAAAGTGCATCTTGTAGCCTGGTGCTCCAGTCTCTTCTATGAGGTTTGACTATCTTCTACAAGATACGCTTTATTTCTCTATTTGACACCTCGGCTTGCCCATTGGTCTGAGGATAGTATGCTGTCGCAACCTTATGAATTATCCCATGCTTCTTCATTAGTCCTGTTAGTCTCCTATTACAAAAATGGGTGCCTTGATCGCTCACGATTGCTCGTGGTGATCCAAAGCGACAAATAATATGGTTTCTCACAAAGAAAACAACAGTGTTAGCATCGTCAGTACGGGTAGGAATTGCTTCCACCCATTTGGAAATATAATCCACAGTTAACAATATACAAAAATAACCATTGGAATTTGGAAATGGACCCATAAAGTCAATGCCCCAAACATAAAAAATTTCACAGAAAAGCATAATTTGTTGAGGCATTTCATCCCTCCTGGATATATTACCAAATTTTTGGCATGGGGGCAAGATTTACAAAATTCAACAGCGTCTCTAAAAAGAGTAGGCCACCAGAATCCACAGTCCAAGATTTTTCTAGCAGTTCTATAAGGGCCAAAATGTCCTCCACTCTCAAATGAGTGACAGGCCTCTAAGATGGACTAGAATTCTGATTGAGGCACACACCGTCTAATTACCTGATCAGCGCCACATCTCAATAAATATGGGTCATCCCATATATAATATTTAGACTCGCTTTTCAGCTTGTCTCTTTGATGCTTAGAAAAGTTTGGAGGAAATGTGCGGCTAACTAGATAACTAGCTATAGGTGCATACCAAGGAGATACCTCAGATACTGCTTGCAGGTTATCAAATGGAAAATTATCATCTATAGGAGTAGAATCATCGTTAATGTGCTCAAGGCGACTCAAGTGGTCTGCCACTAAATTCTGGTTACCACTCCTATCCTTTATTTCTAAATCAAATTATTGTAATAGTAGTATCCAACGTATAAGTCTTGGTTTGGATTCCTTTTTAGCTAATAGATACTTTAAAGCTGCATGGTCCGAATACACTACTACTCTCGTACCAAGTAAATAAGCTCGGAATTTATCCAGAGCAAAAACAATAGCAAGAAGCTCTTTCTCAGTAGTAGTATAATTGGACTGGGCAGTGTCTAAAGTCTTAGACGCATAAGCAATAACAAAAGGATCCTTACCTTCGCGTTGAGCCAGCGCTGCTCCTACTGCATGGTTGGAAGCATCGCACATGATTTCAAATGGCTGGCTCCAGTCTGGTCCTCTCACAATTGGAGCTTGAGTCAGGGCGGTCTTCAGCTTATCAAACGCTTCTTTACAATCTTCACTGAACTCGAACTCGATATCCTTCTGCAGTAATCTGGATAAGGGAAGTGCTACCTTACTAAAGTCCTTAATAAATCTCCTGTAAAAACCTGCATGGCCAAGGAACGAACGGACTTCCCTCACCGAAGAGGGGTAAGGTAAACTAGAAATAACATTCACCTTCGCTGGGTCTACAGAAATGCCATTATTAGATACCACATGTCCTAATACAATCCCTTGCTTTACCATAAAATGATATTTTTCAAAATTCAATACAAGGTTTGTATTAACACATCTATCCAATACTCTAGATAATCCATCTAAGCAAAGGCTAAAAGAATCACCATAAACGCTAAAATCGTCCATAAAAACTTCCATACAGTCCTCAATAAGATCAGAAAAAGACTCATCATGCACCTTTGGAAGGTAGCTGGTGCATTGCACAAGCCAAAGGGCATTCTCTTGTAAGCATAAGTCCCAAAAGGACATGTAAAAGTGGTCTTTCCTTGATCCTCAGGAGCTATATGAATCTGGAAATAACCTATGTAACCATCTAAAAAGCAATAATGTGATTTACCTGACAGGCGATCCAGCATTTGATCAATAAATGGAAGTGGGTAGTGATCCTTACGGGTGGCTTGGTTGAGACGCCTGTAATCAATGCAGACTCTCCAAGTATTCTGAACTCTAGTTGCTTTGAGCTCTCCATACTCATTCTTCACTGTAGTGACTCCAGACTTCTTGGGCACCACTTGTACTGGGCTGACCCATTCGCTGTCTGAAATGGGATAGATGATACCTACTTCCAATAGTCTGGTCACTTCCTTTTTGACAACTTCCAAGATAGTGGGATTCAACCTCCTCTGGGGTTGACGGACAGGTCTTGCTCCCTCTTCTAAAAATATTCTGTGCTCACATACTTGAGGGCTGATGCCTACTATGTCTGCTAAACTCCACCCAATTGCCTTCTTTTGCCTTCTCAGTACATCAAGTAACTGCTCTTCTTGTTGAGAAGTGAGTTCCCTTGCAATGATAACTGGAAACTTCTGTTCATCTTCAAGATAAGCATATTTGAGATGTGGAGGTAGGGGTTTCAATTCTAACTTCTAATCATGGGCAGGCTCTGGATTGTTTGGAGCTTGTGAAAATGCCAAAGTGCCCTCATTGTCAGTTAAGAGGGTCCCCACACTTGGACCTTGTCCAGTGTGCCTCTCTTCTAACTCTTTCTTGTGGACTTCAGCTACACTTTCATCTATGACATCAGATTGAAGATTACTATACGGCCATCTATTTCAAAAGAGTATGTTCCTGAAAAAGCGTCCAATTTGAATTTTGATGTCTTCAGGAATGGTCTTCCAAGTAGGATTGATGATGGTTTATCTGAGTCATTATGGGGCATCTCCAAGATATAAAAATCAGTGGGAAATGTAAGCCCTTTAATGTTCACTAAAACATCTTCAGCAACTCCAGCCACTGTAATAATGCTTTTATCTGCTAACACAAAATGAGCTGCCGACCCTTTTAAGGGAGGGAGCCTCAAAATATCATATATGGACAAAGGCATTATACTAACACACGCTCCTAAATCACACATGCAATCATAAATTACTACTCCACCAATAGTACAACTAACTATACAAGGACCTGGGTCACTACATTTTTCAGGTAATCCACCCATTAAAGCAGATATAGAACTACCTAAAGGAATAGTTTCTAATTCATTAATTTTGTCTTTATGTATACATAAATCTTTTAGAAACTTTGCATATTTGGGTACCTGTTGAATAACATCAAAAAGAGGAACGGTTACCTCAACCTTTTTGAATATTTCTACCATTTTGGGATCGGGTTCCAGCTGCTTCCTGGGCTTCCTTGCAAGTTGTGGAAATGGAATAGGAGTAGTATTTTCTGCAGTGTCTGCGCCTCTTGGTGCTTCCTCCTTTGGTTGGACTTCTTCTTTTTCAGCTATGTCCTGTATGTCCTCTTCCTCTTCAAAATCTTCTATTTCTACTACCTCTTCAGCTGAGGCGAGTTCTGGTGAGCTTGGCTCCTCCTGATTCCTCTCCTGCAGTGTGGTTTCGGACCTCAGGGTGATGGCATTAATGCCTCCCTTTGGATTGGGTAATGGTTGTGAGGGGATTCCAGTGGAGCTTGAAGGTTGGTTACTGGAATTTTGCATTGATCCAATCTGCGAAACAAGAGCTTGCAAAGTAGAGGTCAGACCATTCAGACTGGCATTAATGTTATTCATAATGTTATTTTCCATGGTCTGTTGTCTCCGCTCAAAAGATTGTAGTAACTCTTCATTAGGAGATAAAGAAGAATGAGTAAATTGAGAGGTCTGCTGTTGGGTATTCTGTGATCCTTGGGATTGCCTCAGGTGAGGTACTCTGTAAGGTTGGTTCTGCTGCCTGTTGTTATTATTATTCCACCTCTGATTTCCCTGATTATCTCTGCCTCCTCTTTTATTGTTGTCCCTCCAATTCTGGTTATAATTGTCCTGCCATCCATGGTTATGATTTCCACCTTGATTGTACCCTTGGTTGGGGCGGTCATAGAAGTTATGAGTGGATGCCAGCATGTTGTCTTCCTATTGGAGTTGCAGGCATTCATCAGTATAATGGCTATAATCAGCATAGATTCCACAAACTCTCTGTGGGACTAACTGTTGGTTTTGCTGTGGCAAAGGAGGTTGAGCTTTCCAAACTTGTTGTTGATTCAATTGCATTTGCTTCAGCAAGTTGGTCATTTTACAGATACTCTGAGTTAGAGCAGCAGTCTCTCTGCTAGAGGATACTTCTGCAATGGCTTTTGAATGGCCTTGCTTCTGTCTGTGATTCCTAGTGGATTCAGCTAAGTCGCTGATCAGTTGCCATGCCTCATCAGTGGTCTTGTACTTCTTCATAGACCCATTGCTAGCACTTTCCAATGTGGTCTTATCTTGGGGCCTCATGCCCTGTGTGACATAACTGAGTAACACTATCTTGTCAATCATGTGGTGGGGGCATGCTTCCAGAAGATTATTGAAGCGCTCCCAATATTCAAAGAGAGTCTCGTTGTCATCTTGAACAATCGTGGAAATGTCTTTCCTCAGTTTATCAGTAACTTCAGATGGAAAGAATTTCTCCAGAAACTATTTTCTGTGCGTATCCCAGTTGGATACATTTGCTAGGGGTTGAGTGTAGTACCACTCTCTTGCTTTTTTCTCAAGAGAAAACGGGAAAGCTTTCAGCAGAATTGAAGTTTCATCTGTACCATCATGCCTGACAGTAGAACAGGCTGCCTGGAAATCTCTCAGGTGATTGATAGGCTCTTGAGCAAGTAAGCCATGAAACTTGGGCATCAAATTGAGCAGTGCGGTCTTTGTTTCGAAATCTGTAGCCACTGCTGGGTGATGCGCTTGTAACGGTTGCATTGTAAAATCAGGGGCTCCTTCCTCTTGGATGGTAACTCTCCTAGCTGCCATGTTTTCTGCACGTGAATCAACCGAATCAGTAGAACGGGAGCTGGTTTCTTCCTCAAGTTCACTTTCAGATCCGCCCTCAGAGCAGTCTAACCGATGCTGAGCTCGCCTTATTCGTGAAATAGTTCTTTCAATTTCAGGATTGAATATTAGCAAGCGCGAATCAGGAAGTGAACGCGTTATTTGACGAAAGAAACATGCAGCTCATAGTAGCAAAATAAAATAAAATGGAAATAAATAAATTCTAATTAATAACTTTAGCACTCTATTGCAACTCCCTGGCAACGGCGCCAAAAATTGATGCGGGCAGAAATTGGCGAATTAAAAATTATTAAAATATATACGTTGCAAGTACAGTTCTTAACTCGCCAGAAATCCACCGCTCAATTTAGAAAGATGTCACAGAAAATTGAAATTTAAAATACTGGGAGTATGAATCCCAGGTCGTCTCCCAATGAGTTGCAGAAACGGGTGCTATTTTATTAATCAGAGGTTTTCAAAAAGGTTTGAGTTGAGTAAGCAGGAAATTAAATTGATGAATTTGAATAATGCAAGTAAGAGCCTTGACTGGGAATTGATTAGTTGGAATCCCTATTATTGTTGGAATGCTCTCAGGATTAATTGACAATTGAAGGTTTTCCTGTTTAGTTATCCTTCACTAGGTGAAGGAAAGTCAAACAAGTTGGAATGCTACGTCCGTTCACGAGTTGCAATCCACTTAGTTAAAAGGGATTGGTGTTAGTGATTAGGAGGCAATCCAACCATAAACCCAATTACAATTTTTCTTTCAAGCCTTCTAACTCAAGGGTTCCTTTCAATCAATTCCCCATCAAGTTAGGGAACTACTCGCTCATTGTGAATGTAAAACTCATAACATATGAAAGAGAATTAGAGAAAGACATTGTAAATAAAAATCAAAATAATAACTTAAAAATAAAATCAGTCCTTGTATTAAATAAGCCTGAAAAGTATTCAAATGGTAATATTAAACAAAGCAAAGAACATGGAAGAGTAAGACCAAGTAAAGAAACGAACTAGAATGACGAAGTCTTGATGAGGTAATAACTCTTCTCAATATCCCAATGCCAAAAAGTAAAATAACAATCCTAAAAACTATGAATGTGTAGAAAGAAAACCTAGAGGAGGAGTAAAACTAGATCTAAAAACTAAAACTGTGTAGAATGAATGTTGTCTTTGGTTTCTGCATGTTCTCTGGCTCTAGTCTGCTGTTCTGGGCCGAAAACTGGGGTCAAAATAGGGCCCGAAATCGCCCCCAACGAATCTGCAAATTATGCAGATCGCACACGTCACGCGATCGCGTCGCTCATGCGGACGCGTCATTCGCGTTTCTGCTTTGCCACGCGGAAGCGTCGTCCATGCAGCCGCGTCACTCTTGCTGTTCCATCCGCGTGGTCGCGTGAGCCATGCGACCGCGTCACTGCGATTTCTCCTCTTTCGCGCGGTCGCGTGAGCCATGCGACCGCGTCACTTCTCGCTGGTTACCTCCTCAATTTCTTGTATTCCTTCCATTCTTGCTAGCTTCCTTTCCAATCTCCAACTCATTCATGCTCTATAAATCCTGAAACACTTAACACACAGATCACGGCATCGAATGGAATAAAGGAGAATTAAAAATACATAATTAAAAGTCTCTAGGAAGCAGTTTTCAAACATGTAATAATTTCAGGAAGGAAATATAAATGCATGCTAGTTTAATGAATAAGTGGGTAAGGATCATGATAAAACCACACAATTAAACACAATATAAACCATAAATTAGTGGTTTATCAACCACATGTACTGGACTGACCCATTCGCTATCTGAGATGGGGTAAATGATATCTGCTTCAAGTAGCTTGGTCACTTCTTTCTTGACAACTTCTAAGATGGTGGGATTCAGTCTTCTCTGAGGTTGACGGATGGGTTTTTCTCCCTCTTCTAGGAATATTCTATGCTCACAAACCTGAGGGTTGATACCTACTATATCCGCCAGGCTCCATCCAATTGCTTTCTTGTGTTTCCTCAGCACACTGAGTAGCTGTTCTTCTTGTTGGGAAGTGAGTTTCCTTACAATGATAACTGGAAACTTCTACTTGTCCTCAAGGTAAGCATACTTGAGATGTGGAGGGAGGGGCTTTAATTTCAATTTCTGCTCATGGCCAGGCTCTGGATCATTCGGAGCTGGTGATAATGGCAAAGTGCCCTCATTGTCCTCTGAAAGTGTCCCTACACTTGGACCTTGCCCTGTGTACTTCTCTTCTAATTCCTCCTAGTAAACTTCAGCCACGGTTTCATCTACGATGTCACACTGGGAGATAGAATGATCATTCAGAGGGTGCTCCATAGCTCCATTTAAACTGAATTTCACTATTCTGCCATCTATTTCAAAAGAATAAGTTCTGGAAAATGCGTCCAGCTTGAACTTTGAAGTCTTCAGGAATGGTCTTCCAAGCAGGATTGATGATGGCCTTCTTGAGTCATTAGGGGGCATCTCCAGGATATAGAAGTCAATAGGAAATGTGAGCCCCTTAATGCTCACTAATACATCTTCAGCAATTCCAACCACTGTAATAATGCTTTTATCTGCTAACACAAAACGAGCTGCCGACCTTTTTAAGGGAGGGAGCCTCAAAGTATCATATATAGACAAAGGCATTATACTAACACATGCTCCTAAATCACACATGCAGTCAGAAAATATCACACCTCCAATAGTATAGTTAACCATACATGGACCTGGATTACTACACTTTTCAGGTATTCTTCCCATTAAAGCAGATATAGAACTACCTAAAGGAATAGTTTCTAATTCATTAATTTTGTCTTTATGTATACATAGATCTTTTAGAAACTTTGCGTATTTAGGTACATGCTGAATAACATAAAAAAAGGGAACAGTTACCTCAACCTTTTTGAATATTTCTACCATTTTAGGATCAAGTTCCATCTGCTTCCTGAGCTTCCTTGCAATTTGTGGAAATGGAATAGGAAGGGTGTTTACTGTAGCGTCTGTATCCGTTGGTGCTTCCTTCTGTGGTTGAGCTTCTTCTTCTTCAACCATGTCTTGTATGTCCTCTTCCTCTTCAGCATCCTCTACTTTCACCACCTCTTCAGCTGAGGCGTGTTCTGATGGGATTGGCTCCTCCTGATTCCTCTATTGTAGTGTGGTTCCGGACCTTAGGGTGATGGCATTGATGCCACTTTTTGGATTGGGTAAGGGTTGAGAAGGAATTCCACTAGAGCTTGCATGTTGAGTGTTTGAAGTATTGGATGATCCCAGCTGAGAGATGAGAGCTTGTATAGTGGATGCTAGGCCATTAAGGGAACTTTCCATGTTCCTTTGTCCTTGCGCAATGGATTGAAGCGCCTCGTCACTCGGAGAGGAATTAGATTGAGTTATCTGCGGAACTTGTTGTTTGTTGTGTTGTGCTCTTTGGGATTGCCTCAGGTGAGGTGCTTTGTAAGGCTGGTTCTGGTTCTGCTGCCTGTTGTTGTTATTATTCCACCTCTGATTTCCTTGATTGTCTCTGCCTCCTCTATTATTGTTGTCCCTCCAACTCTGGTTAGAATTATCTCTCCAACCTTGGTTGGAATTGTCCTGCCATCCATGGTTGTAGCTGCCACCTTGATTGTATCCTTGGTTGGGGCGGTCATAGAAGTTATGAGTGGCTGCCACAGTGTTATCTTCCTGCTGGAGCTGCGGACATTCATCAGTATAATGGCTATAATCAACACAGATCCCGCACACTCTCTGTGGGACTAACTGTTGGCTTTGCTGCGCTTGTTGTTGATTCAACTGCATCTGCTTCAGTAAGTTGGTCATTTCACATATACTCTGAGTTAGAGCAGTAGTCTCCTTGCTAGAAGATACCTCTGCAACAGCTTTTGACCGGCTTTGTTTCTGCCTGTGATTCCAAGTAGATTCAGCTAAGTCGCTGATCAATTGCCATGCCTCATCAGTGGTCTTATACGTTTTCATCGACCCATTGCTAGTACTTTCCAATGTGGTCTTATCTTGAGGCCTCATGCCCTGTGTGACGTAGCCGAGCAACACTATCTTGTCAATCATATGGTGGGGGCATGCTTCCAGAAGATTGTTGAAGCGCTCCCAGTATTCGTAGAGAGTCTCGGACTCGTCCTGAACAATCATGGAAATGTCTTTCCTCAGTTTGTCAGTAACTTCAGCTGGAAAGAATTTTTCCAAAAATTCTCTTCTAAGCGTATCCCAGTCAGAAACGATTGCTGCGGGTTGAGTGTAGTACCACTCTCTTGCCTTTCCCTCAAGAGAGAATGGGAAGGCTTTTAACAGAATAGAAGTTTCATCTGCACCATCACGCCTGACAGTAGAACAGGCTGCTTGGAAATCCCTAAGGTACTTGATAGGCTCTTGAGCATGTAAGCCATGAAACTTAGGCATCAAGTTGAGTAGTACAGTCTTTATTTCAAAATCTGTAGCCACTGTTGGGTGATGCGCTTGAAACGGTTGCATTGTAAAATCAGGGGCTCCAGCCTCCTGGATAGTAACTCTCCTAGGTGCTGCCATGTCACCTGCACGTAAATCGACCGAATCAGTAGAATGGGAGCTTGTTTCTCCCTTACGTGACGTTTTAGATTCGCCCTTGGAGAAGACTAACCGACGCCGAGCTTGCCTTATACGTGAAATAGTTTTTTCAATCTCAGGATCAAATACTGGCAAGCTTGGATCAGGAAATGAACGTGTCATTTAACAAAAGAAACATGCAGCTCATAGTAGCAAAATAAAATAAAATGCAAATAAATAAATTCCAATCAATAACTTAGCACTCTATTGCAACTCCCCGGCAACGGCGCCAAAAATTGACGTGGCAGAAATCCGCTTATCAATTGAGAAGGGTTGTCACAAAATTAGAATTAAAATACTGGGAGTATGAATCCCAAGTCGTCTCCCAACGAGTTGCAGAAAGATGTGCTATTTTATTAATCAGATATTTTCTAAAATGGTTTGAGTTGATAAACAGGAAATTAAATCAGAGAATTTATGTTATTTAAATAAAAAAAACTTTGACCGGGAGTAGATTAGTTGGAAGGCCTATCCTTGTTGGAGTTTTCCCAAGATCAATTGATAATTGAAGGTTGTCTGCTCAGTTATCCCTTACCAGATAAAGGAAAGTTAAGCAAGTTGGAAGTCAGTTTCTACTCACAAGTTCTAATCCTCTCCCTTAGGAAGGACTAGTGTCAGTGATTAGATGGCGACCCAACGCTAAACCCAATTATAATTTTACTCTTGGGCATTCAAGGTCCTCCTTTCAACCAACTCCCAATCAAGTTATGGAACTACTCGCTCATTATGAATGTAAAATTCACGAAATAAGAAAGGGAAATAAAGAAAGACATGATAAATAATAATCAAAAGGATCAATTAAAATAAAAATAGTTCTTGTATTAATAAATTTTAAAAATAATCCAATAGTAATGCTGAAGAAATTAAGGATATGAAAGAGTAAGTGACAAATAAGGAAACAAACTAGAATGACGAAGTCTTGATGGAGGTAATAACTCTTCTCAATATCCCAATCCAAAAAGCAATAAAATCAAATTCCTAAGAACTATGAATGTGTAGAGGGAAAACCTAGAGGAGGAGTAAAATCAGATCTAAAACTAAAATTATGCAGAATGAATGTTGTTCCTGGTCCCTGCATGTTCCCTGGCTCTAATATGCTTTTCTGGGCCGAAAACTGGGTCAAAACAGGGCCCAAAATCGCCCCCAGCGAATTCTGCAGATTCTGTAGATCGCGCACGTCACGCGATTGCGTAATCCACGCGTTCGCGTCATCCAGCGTTTTGCCTTGCCACGCGTGCGCGTCGTCCACGCATTCGCATCACTTGTGCAGTTTCCAATCCATGCATTCGCGTCAGCCACGCGAGCGCGTCACTGCAATTTCCTCTAATTCGCGCGGTCGCATGAGCCATGCATCCGCGTTACTTCTCGCTGGTCATCTCCTCAATTTCTTGTGTTCCTTCTATTTTTGCAAGCTTCCTTTCCAATCTCCAAGTCATTCATGCCCTATAAAGCCTGAAACACTTAACACACAGATCACGGCATCGAATGGAATAAAGGAAAATTAAAATACGTTATTAAAAGTCTCTAGGAAGCAAGCTTTCAGCCATGGAGTAATTTTGGGAAGGAATTGTAAATACATGCTAATTTAATGAATAAATGGGTAAAGATTTGATAAAACCACACAATTAAATACAATATAAACCATAAAATAATGGTTTATCACTATACTTTTGGAAAAAGTTGGTCAATGCTTTCTTGCCAAATTCTTTCCACCTTAGAAGATGAGCAAGCTCAGAGTGGAAGTTCAAACCTTCAGACAAAAAGATGGTGAAACCCTCTACGAAGCTTGGGAAAGATACAAGCAACTGATCCAGAGATGTCCTATTGACGTGCTTTCAGAATGGACTATCTTAGGAATTTTCTATGATGGTCTATTTGAGATGTCCAAGGATGTCCTTAGACCATTCTGCTGGTGGATCACTCCACTTGAAGAAAACGCCTGAAGAGGTGTAAGAACTCATTAAAATGGTTGCAAACAACCAGTTCATGTATACTTCTAAGAGGAATCCTGTGAACAATGGGGTAGCTTAGAAGAAAGGAGTTCTAGAGGTTGACACTCTGAATGCCATATTGGCTCAGAATAGGATCTTGACCCAACAGCTCAATATGATCTCTCATTATTTGACTAGAATGTAAGCTACAGCTGGCAGTACTCAAGACACCTCCTATAAAGGAGATGCTTATGATCCAGATCAACCCACAATTAAAGAGGTGAATTACATGGGAGAATCCTATGAAATCACCTACAACTCCTCATGAAGGAATCATCCTAACTTCTCATGGAACGATCAGCAGAAGCCTCAATAAGGCTTCAACAACAACCAAGGTGGAAGAACCCATAATAGGTTCAACAACAGACCACCATTCCCACCTTCTCAACAACAGATGGAGACTTTTAAGAAGAGCCTCTCTAACATGGCAACCATAGTCACTGAACTCTCTAAGACCACTCACAGTTTCATAACAGAAACTAGGTCTTCTATCAGAAATCTAGAGGTACAAGTTGGTCAGCTGGATAAGCCCTGAGACCCCTCCTAACACTCTCCCAAGTAACACTGAAGTAAACCCAAGAGAAGAGTGCAAGGCCATCACTGTAGAAGTTGAGGCCGAATCTGAAGGGGATGCTCTGGCGTTGAACTCTAGTAAGGAAGTCCCTACTGGGCATTCAACGCCGAAAGAGGAGCCATCACTGGCGTTGAATGCCAATAAGGAAGTCCCTACTGGGCTTTCAATGCCCAAAAAGGAGCCATCATTGTTGTTGAATGCCAGTAAGGAAGTCCCTTCTAGGCGTTCAATGCCCAAAGAGGAGCCGTCACTGGCGTTGAATGCTAGTAAGGGAGTCCCTATTGGACGTTTAATGCCCAAAGAAGAATCATCACTAGCGTTGAACGCCAGTAATAGGGTAGCTGGGCGTTCAGCACCCACTAAAAACTTCCCTATTGAAGAACTGAAGGTAACTAAAGCTCATGAGGAGAAGAAAGAAGTTCCATTGAATGCCTTGTTGCAAATTATGGACTATGAAGACCACTCCTCCTCTGATGAAGAAGAGAAAACTAGGGAAGAGCAAGTTGCTCGTTACCTAGGAGTCCTCATGAAGCTAAATGCCAAGTTATTTAGAACAGAGACATTGGAGGAAGAACTTCCAGTACTCACCAAGGAACTCAATGCCTTGGTTCAGAAGAAACTACCTCAGAAGCTGCCGGATCCCGAACGCTTTGTAATTCCTTGCACCATAAGTACCATTACCTTTGAGAAGGCTCTGTGTGACCTAGGGTCAAGCATAAACCTCAGGCCACTCTCTGTAATGGAGAGGCTCGGAATCTTTGAGGTTCAAACTGCAAGAATCTCACTAGAGATGGCAGACAAGTCAATGAAAAAGGCATATGGTCTGGTAGAGGATGTCTTAGTAAAGGTTGAGAACCTTTACATCCCTACAGATTTTATAATCTTGGATACTGGGGAAGAAGAGGATGAATCTATCATCCTTGGAAGACCCTTCCTAGCCACTGCCAATGCCATCATTGATGCAGCAAAGGGAGAGCTAATTCTACAATTATGGGAGGACCACATCTTGTTCAAGATGCCTAATCCCAACTCTCCCTTTGACAAAAAAGAGACAGTTGTGCAACACTTAGTTTTCCAACCCTCTCTCTCAGTGCAAAGATATACAGAGCCCCCAGACACCAACTCTAAGTTTGGTGTTGGGTGGCCATCATCAAGCACTGAGAAAACTGAAGGATGGAGGGACAAGAAGATCCCTACTGAAGGTACCTAAAGGCTGGAAGGACAAGAAGATTCGTACTGAAGGCCTCTCACAAGGCTTGAGAATTGTCTTCACTAAAAATACAGTCATTCTGTATACTGTGAACTAGATCCTATCTCTAGAACATGTGGAGATCATCCATGAGAGCACAAGCAAGAAGTTTACTATAGGGCAAAATTCTGAGCCCCTATCCATCTCCGTAAGGAGCTAACCGTTAAAGAAGCGTGGTGCACGAATTCCCACACTTTCGTACAGTTGTACCAGCTAGTGCACCGGGTCGTCCAAGTAATACCTGAGCGAGTCAGGGTCGATCCCACAAGGATTGTAGTTTGAAGCAAGCTATAGTAATCTTGCATGTCTTAGTCAGGAAAATCAGAAGGTGTTAGTTTGAATGCTCATGAGGGATATTGTATAAAACTTTGTAAATCAAATGGAATCAGTAATAGGAATATAGTTGAGGATTGGAGTTGCTTTGTCTTTTTGAATTAACTCTGGTAGTACTATTTTCTTTGCTTGTGAGTGATTTCTTCAATGGCAGGCTGTATATGATTGGCGCCATTTTTGAGAGGTCATCAATACTCCTCCGGATCTGAACCCCAGCGTTAGTGCGGATCCAGTCTACTTGAGCATAAATCTCGCACAGTCCATTCTCCTTTATGATCCTACTCAAAACGCCACAGACAAGGTTGAATCTTTTGGATTGGAGGATGATGCACCTTTGGTTCTAGCATCTACCACAGAGACCATAATTTCCCCGTAAATTGGCTGAACTGATGTCTCGAGAAGTCCCCAACGAAGTCGTGGATTAGCCGTCTGAGAGACATATATTAAAGCTGGTGGTTCATCATTGTTTGATGAAAGAGGAAATCTAAACCCATGTAGAATGTGATAACCTTATGCCAGTTGAACGCATTCATATTGATGAAGAACGAATATACATCTTAGAATTAATCAAACACGGATCGAAGAGAAACAGTAATACTTTTATTAATTCATAGGACTCAGCATGGCTCCTCCCCTCAACCTAGGAGGTTTTGAAACTCATACTGAAAAGAAATACAAAGTAAAACTCAAAAAAATGCTGAATAGTATTGATGAGCAGATAATTTATACGCTTTTTGGCATTGTTTTTAGTATGTTTTTAGTATATTTTAATTAGTTTTTATTATATTTTTTATTAATTTTTATTTAAAATTCACTTTTCTAGACTTTACTATGAGTTTGTGTGTTTTTCTGTGATTTCATGTATTTTCTGGCTGAAATTGAGGGACCTGAGCAAAAATCTGATTCAGAGGCTGAAAAAGGACTGCAAATGCTGTTGGATTCTGACCTCCCTGCACTCAAAGTGAATTTTCTAGAGCTACAAAAGCCCAATTGGCGCGCTCTAAATTGCGTTGGAAAGTAGACATCCTGGGCTTTCCAGCAATATATAAACCCCATTGTTGGGGGTGAGGAGCTCTGCTGTTCTTCATGAATTAATGCAATTACTACTGTTTTTCATTCTATCACGCTTGCTTCTATTCTAAGATATTCATTCGCACTTCAACCTGATGAATGTGATGATCCGTGACACTCATCATCATTCTCACCTATGAACGCGTGCCTGACAACCACCTCCGTTCTACCTTAGATTGAATGCATATCTCTTGGCCTCATGATTCAGATCAGAGTCTTCATGGTATAAGTTAGAATTATTGGTGGCCATTTTTGAGATCCGGAACGTCTAAACCTTGTCTGTGGTATTCTGAGTAGGATCTGGGAAGGGATGACTGTGACGAGCTTCAAACTCGCGAGTGTTGGGCGTAGTGACAGACGCAAAAGGATCAATGGATCCTATTCCAACATGATTGAGAACCGACAGATGATTAGTCGTGCGGTGATAGCGAATTTGGAACATTTTCACTGAGAGGACGGGAAGTAGCTATCGACAACGGTGATGCCCAACTTAAAGCTTGCCATGGAAGGAGCCTTGCGTGCATGAAGAAGAAGATAGTAGGAAAGCAGAGATTCAGAAGACAAAGCATCTCCAAAGCCTCAACTTGTTCTTCATTACTGCATAACAAGTATTTATTTCATGTTCTTTTACTTTTTACAATTAAATCTGAGAATTATTAATATCCTGACTAAGAGTTACAAGATAACTGGTATGCGGAATCGTGATTACACTTTAATTATGTAAAATTCATTGTTCTTTCTTTCCCTGGAAATGGCGCCAAAAAACATGATGCCAAGACCATGGTTCACAACTCCGTGTAACTAACCAGCAAGTGCACTGGGTCGTCCAAGTAATACCTTACGTGAGTAAGGGTCGAATCCCACGGAGATTGTTGGTATGAAGCAAGCTATGGTCACCTTGCAAATCGCAGTTAGGCAGATATAAATTGATAATGATGTTTTCAAATAATAATTAATAGAATAGGGATAGAAATACTTATGTAATTCATTGGTGAGAATTTCAGATAAGCGAATGGAGATGCTTTTGTTCCTCTGAACCTCTGCTTTCCTGCTATCTTCATCCAATCAGTCTTACTCCTTTCTATGGCTGGCTTTATGTGATACATCACCACTGTCAATGGCTACTTTTGGTCATCTCTCGGGAAAATGATCCAATGCCCTGTCACGGCACGGCTAATCATCTG
>NC_029786.2:53362749-53363380 GCF_000816755.2 Arachis ipaensis | reverse complement strand
TCATTCAGTCGAAGGTAGAACGGAAGTGGTTGTCAGGCACGCGTTCATAGGGAATGATGATGATTGTCACATTCATCACATTCAGATTGAAGTACGAATGAATATCTTAGAAGCGAAATAAGATGAATTGAATAGAAAACAGCAGTACTTTACATTAATCTTTGAGGAACAGCAGAGCTCCACACCTTAATCTATGGAGTGTAGAAACTCTACCGTTAAAAATACATAAGTGAAGGTCCAGGCATGGCCGAATGGCCAGCCCCTCTGATCTAAGAACCAGGCGTCCAAAGATGGTCAAAAAGACTAGTAAAATGTCCTATTTATAATAAACTAGCTACTAGGGTTTATATGAGTAAGTAATTGATGCATAAATCCACTTCCGGGGCCCACTTGGTGTGTGCTTGGACTGAGCTTGAGTGTTGCACGTGTAGAGGTCCTTCTTGGAGTTGAACGCCAGCTTTTGTGCCAGTTTGGGCGTTCAACTCTGGTTTTGGCTCCTTTTCTGGCGCTGGACGCCAGATTTGGGCAGAAAGCTGGTGTTGAATGCCATTTTACATCGTCTATTCTTGGCCAAAGTATGGACTATTATATATTTCTGGAAATCCCTGGATGTCTACTTTCCAACGCAATT
>NC_029786.2:53358665-53362723 GCF_000816755.2 Arachis ipaensis | reverse complement strand
GCATAGAACTCTTGAACCATTAGGATGCCGACTTGTTGGATGGGATTTGTCAGAACTTCCCAACCTCTTCTTTGAATTTCATGTCGGATCTCCGGATACTCATTTTTTGAGTTTGAAAGGGACCTCAGAGATCACCTTCTTCTTGGCCACAACATCATAGAAATGGTCTTGATGGGCTTTAGAGATGAACCTTTCCATCAACCATGACTCGGAGGTAGAAGCTTTTGTCTTCCCCTTCCCCTCTCTAGAGGATTCTCCGGTCTTAGGTGCTATCAATGGTAATGGAAAAACAAAAAGCTTATGCTTTTACCACACCAAACTTAGAATTTTGCTCGCCCTCGAGCAAGAGAAGAAAGAATAGATGAAGAAGAAGAAGAAATGGAGGAGAGGGAGAAGGTGATATGGTTCGGCCAAGAAGGGTATAGAGGGGTTGTGTTGTGTGAATTTGAAGAAGAATGGAGGGCTTTATATAGGGAAGGGAGGGGGGAAAGGTTTCGGCCATATGGGTGGGTTTGGGTGGGAAATTGGTTTTGAATTTTGAAGGTAGGTGGGGTTTATGAGGTAGGTTTATGGGGAAGAGTGGATGGATGTGAGTGGTTAAGAGGTGATGGGGAAGAGAGATTGAGGTGATTGGTGAAGGGTTTTTGGGGAAGAGTGTTTATGGGGTTGTGTGAAAGAGAGTGGTGAGAAGAAGTGAGTGGAGGTAGGTGGGGATCCTGTGGGGTCCACAGATCCTGAGTGTGTCCTGTGGGGTCCACAGATCCTGAGGTGTTCAAGGATTTACATCCCTGCACCCATTAGGCATGTAAGAATGCCTTTGCACACAACTCTGGGCGTTCAGCGCCAGGTTGGTGGCCATTTTGGGTGTTTAACGCCCATTTGTGTGCCATTTCTGGCGTTGAACGCCAGAACCATGCCTGTTCTGGCATTCAGCGCCCAGAAGCTGCCCATTTTGGGTGTTCAGCGCCAGAACCATGCTCTGTTCTGGCGCTGAACGCCAGAAAGATGCTCCTCCAGGGTGTGATTTTTTTTTCTGCTGTTTTTGATTTTGTTTTCAATTTTTCTATTTATTTTGTGAGTCCACATGATCATGAACCTATAAAGACATGAAAAATAATGAAAATAAAAATTAGATAAATAAACATTGGGTTGCCTCCCAACAAGCGCTTCTTTAATGTCAATAGCTTGACAGTGGGCTCTCATGGAGCCTCACAGATATGCAGAGCATGGTTGAAACTCTCCAACACCAAACTTAGAGTTTGGACATGGGAGTTCAACACCAAACTTAGAGTTTGGTTGTGGCCTCCCAACACCAAACTTAGAGTTTGACTGTGGGGGCTTGGGTTGACTCTGCTTTGAGAGAAGCTTTTCATGCTTCCTCTCCATGGTTGCAGAGGGAGATCCTTGAGTTTTGAATACAAGGGAGTCCTCATTCCATTGAAGGACTAGTTCACCTCTGTCAACATCAATCACAGCTCTTGCTGTGGCCAGGAAAGGTCTTCCTAACATGATGGATTCATCCTCTTCCTTTCCAGTATCCAGGACTATGAAATCAGCAGGATGAGCCTCAGAGTCCTTTGGTTCCTTAGAGGGAAGCTCCTTATTGATCACTGGATGTCCCAGGAGGTCTTCCTCCTTGGGATTCACGTCCTCTCCTCTCCTCATAGGTTCGGCCATGGTGCTTATGTCAATGGCCTTGCACTCTCCTTTTGGATTCTCTTCTGTATTGCTTGGGAGAGTATTAGGAGGGATTTCAGTGATCCTTTTACTCAGCTGGCCCATTTATGCTTCCAGATTTCTAATGGAAGATCTTGTTTCATTCATGAAACTTACAGTGGCCTTAGACAGATCAGAGACTAAATTTGCCAAATTAGAAGTATTTTGTCTAGAGTCCTCTGTCTGTTGCTGAGTGGATGATGGAAAAGGTTTATTATTTCTAAACCTGTTTCTTCCACCATTATTAAAGCCTTGTTGAGGCTTTTGATCCTTCCATGAGAAATTTGGATGATTTCTCCATGATGAGTTATAGGTGTTTCCATAAGGTTCACCTAAGTAATTCACCTCTGCTATTGCAGGGTTCTCAGGATCATAAGCTTCTTCTTCATAAGAAGCCTCTTGAGTACTGTTGGATGCAGCTTGCATTCCATGCAGACTCTGAGAGATCATATTGACTTACTGAGTCAATATTTTATTCTGAGCCAATATGGCATTCAGAGTATCAACTTCAAGAACTCCCTTCTTCATAGGCGTCCCATTACTCACAGGATTCCTTTCAGAAGTGTACATGAACTGGTTATTAGCAACCATGTCAATGAGTTCTTGAGCTTCTGCAGGCGTTTTCTTTAGGTGAATGGATCCACCTGCAGAAGTGTCCAGTGACAGCTTTGATAGCTCAGATAAACCATCATAGAATATATCCAGGATGGTCCATTTTGAAAGCATGTCAGAAGGACACTTTTTGGTCAACTGTTTGTATCTTTCCCAAGCTTCATAGAGGGATTCACCTTCTTTCTGTCTGAAGGTTTAAACATTAGCTCTAAGCTTGCTCAGCTTTTGAGGAGGAAAGTACTTGGCTAAGAAAGCCGTGACCAGCTTATCCCAAGAGTTTAAGCTGTCTTTGGGTTGAGAATCCAACCATAATCTAGCTCTGTCTCTTACAGCAAAAGGGAAAAGCATGAGCCTGTAGACTTTAGGATCTACTCCATTAGTCTTAACAGTATCACATATCTGCAAGAATTCAGTTAAGAACTGAAAAGGATCTTCAGATGGAAGTCCATGAAACTTGCAGTTCTGCTGCATCAGAGAAACTAATTGAGGTTTCAGCTCAAAGTTGTTTGCTCCAATGGCAGGAATGGAGATGCTTCTTCCATGTAAATTGGAATTAGGTGCAGTAAAGTCACCAAGCATCTTCCTTACATTATTATTATTTTCGGCTGCCATCTCCTCTTCCTGTTCGAAAATTTTTGAAAGGTTATTTCTGGATTGCTGTATTTTAGCTTCTTTTAGTTTCCTTTTCAGAGTCCTTTCAGGTTCTGGATCTGCTTCCACAAGAATGTTCTTATCCTTGCTCCTGCCCATATGACAAAGAAGAGGGCACAGAAAAATAATAATAATAATAGAGATCCTTTATACCACAGTATAGGGATCCCTGTGTGAGTAGAAGAAGAGGGGGAGACAAAGAATGTAATGTAATGGAAGAAACACAACTGTGAGGAGGGTTGAGATGTGAGATGAGATGTTAGTAAATGAATAAATAAATAGAATAAGATGGGAGAGGGAGAATTTTCGAAAAATATTTTTGAAAAAGGGTTAGTGATTTTCGAAAATAGTTTTTTTTTTTTTTGAAAAATGTTAGTAGTTTTCCGAAAATTAAGATTTAAAAATTAAAATAATAGTTAATCAAAAAGAAATTTTGAAAAAGAAGGAAGGGATTTTCGAAAATGAGAGAGAGAGAGTTAGTTAGGTAGTTTTGAAAAAGATAAGAAACAAACAAAAAGTTAGTTAGTTAGTTGAAACAAATTTTGAAAAGATAAGAAGTTAGGAGGTTAGAAAAGATATTTTGAAACCAACTTTTGAAAAAGGTAAGATAAGAAGATATTTTAGAAAGTAGTTTTGAAAAAGATTTGATTTTTGAAAAAGATTTTGAAAAAGATAAGATTTTCAAATTGAAAATTTGATTTGACTTATAAGAGACAACTTGATTTTAAAAATTTTTGAAAAAGTCAACTCAAATTTTCGAATTTGATGAGAGAAAAAGGGAAAGATTTTTTTTTTGTTTTTTATGATGAGAGAAAAACACTAAAATGATGCAATGCATGAAATTTTTAGATCAAAACAATGAATGCATGCAAGAATGCTATGAATGTCAAGATGAACACCAAGAACACTTTGAAGATCATGATGAACATCAAGAACACATTTTTGAAAAATTTTTAATGCAAAGAAAACATGCAAGACACCAAACTTAGAATTCTTTAATGCTTAGACACTAAGAATTCAAGAATGCATATGAAAAACAAGAAAAGACACAAAACATGAAATCATCAAGATCAAACAAG
>NC_029786.2:53352006-53357534 GCF_000816755.2 Arachis ipaensis | reverse complement strand
CAAACTTATGATATGACTCAAGACTCAAACAAGAAACAGAAAAATATTTTTGATTTTTATGATTTTCTAATTTTTTTTTGGTATTTTTCGAAAATTAATTGAAAAAGGAAAATAAGGATTCCAAAATTTTTAATATGAATTCCAGGAATCTTGCATTCTTAATTTAAAGCTTCAGTCCAGGAATTAGACATGGCTCACTAGCCAGCCAAGCTTTCAATGAAAGCTCTGGTCCAAAACACTAGACATGGCCAATGGCCAGCCAAGCTTCAGCATGTAATTCAGACATGACATGCCTGACATACCCTACAGTCATATAACAGCTGATGGTTGGAAGCCTCAGCCCAAAAGAATTTAGACATGGCTTTACAGCCAGCCAGGCTTCACATGCTTCATGAAACACTAGAATTCATTCTTAAAAATTTTGAATCTAAATTTTTTTTTTCGAAAACAAGTGAGAAAATTTTGAAATATTTTTGAAAAAAATTTTGAAAAGAAAACAAAAAGAAAATTACCTAATCTGAGCAACAAGATGAACCGTCAGTTGTCCATACTCGAACAATCCCCGGCAACGGCGCCAAAAACTTGGTACGCGGAATCGTGATTACACTTTAATTATGTAAAATTCATTGTTCTTTCTTTCCCTGGAAATGGCACCAAAAAACATGACGTCAAGACCATGGTTCACAACTCCGTGTAACTAACCAGCAAGTGCACTGGGTCGTCCAAGTAATACCTTACGTGAGTAAGGGTCGAATCCCACGGAGATTGTTGGTATGAAGCAAGCTATCGTCACCTTGCAAATCGCAGTTAGGCAGATATAAATTGATAATGATGTTTTCGAATAATAATTAATAGAATAGGGATAGAAATACTTATGTAATTCATTGGTGAGAATTTCAGATAAGCGAATGGAGATGCTTTCGTTCCTCTGAACCTCTGCTTTCCTGCTATCTTCATCCAATCAGTCTTACTCCTTTCCATGGCTGGCTTTATGTGATACATCACCACTGTCAATGGCTACTTTCGGTCATCTCTCGGGAAAATGATCCAATGCCCTGTCACGGCATGGCTAATCGTCTGGAGGTATCACCCTTGTCAATGGCTTCATCTTATCCTCTCAGTGAAAATGGTCAACGCACCCTGTCACGGCACGGCTATTCATCTGTCGATTCTCGATCATGCTAGAATAGGATTTACTATCCTTTTGCGTCTGTCACTAACACCCCGTAATCGCGAGTTTAGAGCTCGTCACGGTCATTCATTCATTGAATCCTACTCAGAATACCACAGACAAGGTTTAGACTTTCCGGATTCCTTGAATGCCACCATCATTCTAGCTTACGCCACGAAGATTCTGATTAAGAGATCTAAGAGATACTCATTCAGTCGAAGGTAGAACGGAAGTGGTTGTCAGGCACGCGTTCATAGGGAATGATGATGATTGTCACGTTCATCACATTCAGATTGAAGTACGAATGAATATCTTAGAAGCGAAATAAGATGAATTGAATAGAAAACAGTAGTACTTTGCATTAATCTTTGAGGAACAGCAGAGCTCCACACCTTAATCTATGGAGTGTAGAAACTCTACCGTTAAAAATACATAAGTGAAGGTCCAAGCATGGCCGAATGGCCAGCCCCTCTAATCTAAGAACCAGGCATCCAAAGATGGTCAAAAAGACTAGTAAAATGTCCTATTTATAATAAACTAGCTTCTAGGGTTTACATGAGTAAGTAATTGATGCATAAATCCACTTCCGGGGCCCACTTGGTGTCTGCTTGGGCTGTGCTTGAGTGTTGCACGTGTAGAGGTCCTTCTTGGAGTTGAACGCCAGCTTTTGTGCCAGTTTGGGCGTTCAACTCTGGTTTTGGCTCCTTTTCTGGCGCTGGACGCCAGATTTGGGCAGAAAGCTGGCGTTCAACGCCAGTTTACGTCATCTATTCTTGGCCAAAGGATGGACTATTATATATTGCTGGAAAGCCCTGGATGTCTACTTTCCAACGCAATTGGAAGCGCGCCATTTTGAGTTCTGTAGCTCCAGAAAATCACTTTGAGTGCAGGGAGGTCAGAATCCAACAACATCAGCAGTCCTTTTTCAACCTCTGAATCTGATTTCTGCTCAAGTCCCTCAATTTCAGTCAGAAAATTCCTGAAATCACAGAAAAATACACAAACTCATAGTAAAGTCCAGGAATATGAATTTAACATAAAAACTAATGAAAACATCCCTAAAAGTAACTAGATCCTACTAAAAACATACTAAAAACAATGCCAAAAAGTGTATAAATTATCCGCTCATCAATAACCATAGCTTGCTTCAAGCCGACAATCTCTGTGGGATCGACCCTTACTCACGTAAGGTATTACTTGGACGACCCAGTGCACTTGCTGGTTAGTTGTGCGGAGTTGCAAAAGTGTGATTGTAATTTCGTGCACCACGTTTTTGGCGCCGTTGTCGGGGATTGTTCGAGTTTGGACAACTGATGGTTTATCTTGTTGCTTAGATTTGGAATAATTTATTTTTGTTGGTTTAGAGTCACTAAATTTGAGTCTTTTATTTGAGTTAGTTTCATATTTTAAGTTTGGTGTCAATTGCATGCTTTTATTTTCTTTTAATTTTTCGAATTTGCATGTTCTTAGTTTTTTCTTGATCTTTAAAAATTCTAAGTTTGGTGTCTTCTTTGTGTTTTCCCTTTAAATTTTCGAAAATTTGTGTTTGATTTTCTAAAAATTTTAAGTTTGGTGTTTTTGTGCTTTTATTTACTCAAAAAAAATTTTTCAAAAATTTGTTCTTAATGTTCATCTTGATCTTCAAAGTGTTCTGGGTGTTCATCTTGACATTCAAAGTTTTCTTGTTTGTTCTCTTTGTTTTGATCTAAAATTTCTAAGTTTGGTGTCATTTTGTTATTTTTCTTTTTCCGCATTAAAATTCAAAAATAAAAAAAATATCTTTTCCTTATTTTATTCATAATTTTCGAAATTTTGCATTAATTTAGTCAAAGATTTTCAAAATCATATCTTTTTTTTAGTCAAGTCAATATTCTAATTTCAAAAATTGATCTTTTCAAATCATTTTCAAAAATCAAATCTTTTTAATTTCTTCAATCATATCTTTTTCAAAATAATTCTCAATCATATCTTTTTTTTTAATTGCGATCATATCTTCTAAATCATATCTTTTTCAAAATAATTTTCAATCATATCTTTTTAATTGCTAATTTCAAAATCTTTTTAATTAATTAATTAATTTAGTTTCCAATTTGCTTTTATTTTATTTTCTTTTTGTTTTCGAAATCTTATTTTATTTTCCATTTATTTTACTTATTATTTTCGGTTACTTATAAATAAAAAAATAATAATAATAAAAATTAAAATTCATATCAATTCCCTTTTCTCCATCATGGAGATGAGTGGAAGTGAACAGTCCAAAAGGACTCTGGGGTCATATGCTAACCCCATTACAGCTGCATATGGGAGTAGCATCTGTATACCTCCCATCAAAGTAAGCAGCTTTGAGCTAAATCCTCAGCTCATTATCATGGTGCAGCAAAATTTCCAGTATTCCAGTCTTCCACAGGAAGAACCTACTGAGTTTCTGGCACAGTTCTTACAAATGGCTGACACAGTATGTGATAAAGAAGTGGATCAGGATGTCTACAGATTATTACTGTTTCTATTTGCTGTAAAAGATCAAGCTAAGAGGTGGTTAAATAACCAACCCACAGCAAGCATAAAAACATGGAGACAGTTATCAGACAAATTTCTGAATCAATTTTACCCTCCAAAAAGGATGACACAGCTAAGGCTGGACATCCAAGGCTTTAAACAAGAGGATCATGAATCCCTTTATAATGCCTGGGAGAGGTACAGAGGGATGCTAAGAAAATGCCACTCTGAAATATTTTCAGAGTGGGTACAGTTAGACATCTTCTACTATGGACTTACAAAAAAAGCTCAGATATCTCTAGACCACTCAGCTGGTGGATCTATACATATGAGAAAAACAATTGAAGAGGCTCAAGAACTCATAGATACAGTTGCTAGAAATTAACATCTGTACTCAAACAGTGAGTCCTCCATAAAAGAAGAGGCTATGGTAGTAACTACTGATCCCAATCCTCAAGAACAGATTGTTGAACTTAATCAGCAATTACTCCTTATGACAAAACAATTAGCAGAATTCAAAGAGATGCTCCAAGACACTCAAAATGCTAACAAGAATATAGAAGCACAATTGAATTAGACAAGACAGCAGCTATCTAAACAGATAACAAAAGAATGCCAAGCTGTCCAACTAAGGAGCGGGAAGACATTGAATAACTCAGCTCAAAATAGCAAAAAGTCAAGAAAGGAACAAATGACAGAGGATGACCAAACCACTACCCAAAATCCCTCTGAGGACATCAAGAGCCCAGAGAGGAATAACTCTGGCGTTCAAACGCCAGAAAAAAGGGGAAAAACTGGCGTTAAACGCCCAATGGATGCCCAAATCTGGTGTTCAAACGCCAGAAAAGGGTGGGAACTTGACGCTAAACGCCCATTCAGCCCCCATTCCTGGCGTTCAAACGCCAATGAGGGATCAGACACCTGCAAGTGCTGATAGTAACCCCTCTAAGAAGGCTTCTCCAACCACTTCTATAGGGAATAAACCTGCAGCAACTAAGGTTGAAGAATATAAAGCCAAGATGCCTTATCCTGAAAAGCTCCGCCAAGCGGAACAGGATAAACAATTTGCCTGCTTTGCAGACTATCTCAGGACTCTTGAAATAAAGATCCCGTTTGCAGAGGCACTTGAGCAAATACCCTCTTATGCTATGTTCATGAAAGAGATCTTAAGTCATAAGAAGGATTGGAGAGAAACTGAAAGAGTATTTCTCACTGAAGAATACAGTGCAGTCATTCTAAAAAGCTTACCAGAAAAGCTTCAAGATCCAGGAAGCTTTATGATACGATGCACATTAGAGGGTGCTTGCACCAAGACAGCTCTATGTGACCTTGGAGCAAGTATCAACCTAATACCTGCATCCACTATCAGAAAGCTTGGGTTGACTAAAGAAGTCAAACCAACCCGGATATGTCTTCAACTTGCTGATGGCTCTATTAAATATCCATCAGGCATCATCGAGGACATGATTGTCAAGGTTGGGCCATTTGCCTTTCCCACTGACTTTGTAGTGCTGGAAATGGAGGAGCACAAGAGTGCAACTCTCATTCTAGGAAGACCTTTCCTAACAACTGGACGAACTCTTATTGATGTACAAAAAGGGAAAGTGACCCTGAGAGTCAATGAGGATGAGTTCAAGTTAAATGCTGTCAAAGCTATGCAGCATCCAGACACAACAAATGACTGCATGAGCACTGATATTATTGACTCTTTGGTGGAAGAGATCAATATAACTGAGAGTCTTGAATCAGAGCTAGAGGACATCTTTAAAGATGTTCAGCCTGATTTGGAGGAACCAGAGGAAAAAAAGAACCTCTAAAAATCCCTCAGGAAGAGGAGAAACCTCCTAAACCAGAGCTCAAA
>NC_029786.2:53312947-53351138 GCF_000816755.2 Arachis ipaensis | reverse complement strand
GAGAAAATAGCATTCACATGTCCATCTGGAGTATTTGCTTACAGAAGAATGCCTTTTGGTATGTGCAATGCACCTGCAACCTTTCAGAGGTGCATGCTCTCTATCTTCTCTGATATGGTAGAGAAGTTCCTGAAAGTCTTCATGGATGACTTCTCAGTATTTGGAGACTCATTCAGTTCCTGTCTTGATCATCTATCACTTGTCTTGAAAAGGTGCCAAGAGACTAACCTGGTCTTAAACTGGGAAAAATGTCACTTTATGGTGACTGACGGAATTGTCCTTGGGCACAAAATTTCAAGCAAGGGAATAGAGTTGGATCAAGCCAAGGTAGAGGTAATTGAGAAATTATCACCACCTGCCAATGTTAAGGCAATCAAAAGCTTTCTGGGGCATGCAGGATTCTATAGGAAGTTCATAAAGGATTTTTCAAAAATTGCAAAACCTCTAAGAACCTGCTAGTTGCTGACACGCCATTTGTGTTTGACACAGAGTGTCTGCAGGCGTTTGAGACCCTGAAAGCCAAGCTGCTCACAGCACCAGTCATCTCTGCACCTGACTGGACATTACCATTCGAATTAATGTGTGATGCCAGTGACCATGTCATTAGTGCAGTGTTGGGACAAAGGCATAACAAGCTTCTGCACGTCATTTACTATGCCAGTCGTGTTCTAAATGATGCACAGAAGAACTACACAACCACAGAAAAGGAGTTACTTGCAGTGGTTTATGCCATTGACAAGTTTAGATCCTATTTAGTAGGTTCAAAAGTGATTGTGTATACTGACCATGCTGCTCTTAAATATCTACTCACAAAGCAATTCAAAACCCAAGCTCATAAGATGGGTGTTGTTTCTGCAAGAGTTTGATATAGAAATAAGAGACAGAAAAGGGACAGAGAACCAGGTAGCTGATCACCTGTCCCGGATAGAACCAGTAGCAGGGGCGTCCCTCCCTCCTACTGAGATCTCTGAGACCTTTCTGGATGAGCAACTTTTTGCCATTCAGGAAGTGCCATGGTTTGCAGACATTACAAATTATAAAGCTGTGAGGTTCATACCCCAGGAGTACAGCAGGTTGCAAAAGAAAAACTAATTTCTGATGCAAAGTACTACTTATGGGATGAACCATATCTCTTTAAGAGATGCGCAGACGAAATGATCCACAGATGCATCCCTAGAAAGGAAGCACAGAAGATCCTGTGGCATTGCCATGGATTACAGTATGGAGGACATTTCGGAAGTGAGCAAACAGCCACTAAAGTCCTCCAATGTGGCTTCTATTAGCCTACTCCTTATAGAGATGCCCGAGAGTTTGTGCGTAACTGTGACAGTTGCCAAAGAGATGGTAACTTGCCTCATGGTTATGCTATGCCTCAACAAGGAATCTTAGAGATTGAGTTGTTTGATGTATGGGGTATTGACTTCATAGGTCCTTTCCCACCATCATACTCAAACACTTACATTCTGGTGGCAGTAGAGTACGTATCTAAATGGGTGGAAGCAATTGCCACACCCACTAATTATATCAAGACTATGCTAAAGTTCCTCCAGAAACATATTTTCAGTAGATTCGGTGTTCCCAGAGTACTAATCAGTGATGGGGGCACCCATTTCTGCAATAAACAGCTTTACTCTGCTATGGTTCGATATGGAATTAGCCACAAAGTAGCAACTCTGTATCATTCACAGACAAATGGGCAGACTGAAGTCTCTAATAGAGAACTAAAGAGAATCCTGGAACGGACTGTAATTGCCCGTAGAAAGGATTGGGCAAAGAGCTTGGATGATGCTCTGTGGGCATACAGAACAGCGTTCAAGACTCCTATAGGAACCTCTCCATACCAGCTTGTGTATGGCAAGGCCTGTCATCTGCCCGTGAAACTGGAACATAAAGCCTACTGGGCAACCTGATTCCTAAATATGGATGCTAAGTTAGCTAGTGAGAAAAGATTGTTCCAGCTAAATGAGCTAGAGGAGTTCAGACTCAATGCTTTTGAAAATGCAAAAATTTATAAGGAAAAAGCAAAAAAGTGGCATGACAAGAAATTGTCATCCAGAGTCTTTGAGCCAGGACAAAAAGTTCTGCTGTTCAACTCTAGGCTCAGATTATTCTCCGGGAAACTAAAATCCCGGTGGAGGGGACCATATGTGATTACAGGAGTGTCACCATATAGATATGTTGAGCTTCAAGATATTGATTCTGACAAAAAGTTCATTGTTAATGGACAGAGAATCAAACATTATCTTGAAAGCAATTTTGAGCAAGAATGCTCAAAACTGAGGCTTGAATGAAGCTCAGTAAAAGTCCAGCTAAAGACAATAAAGAAGCGCTTGCTGAGAGGCAACCCAGCCATTAGCAAGTTATTTGTTTTAATTAATACTTGTAGAAGTTTGATATACATTTTTCTTCAAAGGTTAATCATCAAAATTGAAGGAATTCATAGAATTACAGAAGGATTCAGTGCAAAAAGCAGAGAAAAGGAGCTTGCTGGCAAGAAAACGCCAGTAAGGAGCACTTTGGGCGTTAAACGCCAGAATGGGTACCATTCTGGACGTTTAACGCCAGTAAAGGTACCATTTTGGGCATTAAACGCCAGAATGGGTACCATTCTGGGTGTTTAACGCCAGAATTGCAGCATCCTGGGCGTTCAGAAAAACGCCCAGTGATAAAGGGATTTCTGGCGTTTAACGCCAGCCAAGGTACCTGGCTGGGCGTTAAACGCCCATAATGGCCAACAATTGGGCGTTAGAAGCCAGAATGGATACCATTCTGGGCATTTAACGCCAGAAAGGCAGGGGGAGGAGATTTTGTTTCCAATTTCAAATTTTTTCAAATTTTCATACAATCATATCTCTATGTCATATCTCTTTCAAATTTTTCGAAATCCCTCCCCTCCTCCTATAAATATACATTCGGCCATCCCCCTCCTCTCCACCATTCGAATTTGCCTCTTCTCCTCTCTATCCCCTTTCTTTTCTTTTGCTTGAGGGCAAGCAAACCTCTAAGTTTGGTGTGTTCTTCCGTGATCACTGAGCTAAGACTCATCAAGATCATGGCACCTAAGGGAAAACAAACCAAATCAAGAGGCAAGAAAGAGAATACTCCAAAGATTCTTTGGAATCAAGAGAGGTTCCTAACCAAAGAACATGCTGACCATTACCACAAAATAATGGGTCTGAGGTCAGTGATCCCGGAAGTTAAATTCAATCTGAAAGAGGATGAATATCCGGAGATCCAAGAGTAAATTCGAAACAGAGGATGGGAAATTCTAGCCAATCCTGAGACAAAGGTTGGAAGAAATATGGTTCAGGAATTCTACTCAAATCTGTGGGTGACAGATAAGCAGAGAATAACTGGAATTACCTTTCATACCTACCGAACCATGGTCAGAGGGAGGCTTATTTACTTCCATCTGGACAAAATAAGAGAGATCTTCAAATTGTCTCAACTACAAGATGATCCAGAATCCTTTAATAGGAGAATGGTGAGAGTAGATAAGGGGTTGGATCAAGTTCTAGAGGACATATGCCTCCCTGGAACTAAGTGGATAACCAATTCAAAAGGTGTCCCAAATCAACTCAAGAGGGAAGATCTCAAACCAGTTGCAAGAGGCTGGTTGGACTTTATTGGGCGTTCTATATTGCCTACTAGCAACCGCTCTGAGGTCACTGTCAAAAGAGCAGTGATGATTCATTGTATTATGCTTGGAAAAGAAGTGGAGATTCATCATCTAATTTTTTGTGAGATTTACACAATTGCAAACAAGAACTCCACTGAAGCCAAACTGGCCTACCCAAGCTTAATTTCTCTGCTATGTAAAGATGCTGGGGTAAGAATGGGAGTAGATGAATTCATCCCAATCGAACACTCAATCACCAAGAAGTCAATGGAAGGACAAGTGCAAGATAACTCCATAAAAAGGAGGGCGCAGGAGTTCCTCCCAGAAATTTCTGAAATTGACTACTGGACCCGCCTAGAAGCATCTGTTACCAAGCTGCAGGAAGCTATGGAACAACTTAAGGAAGAACAGCAGAATCAAAACTGCATGCTCTGCAAACTTATGAAGGAACAGGAGAAGCAGGGGCGTGAGCTAAAGGAGCTGAAGCGCCAGAAGATCTCCCTTGAAGGACCAAGCACCCCACAGATTGAGGGAGCATCAACTCCTCAAAATCAAGGTTGTTGAGTCCTAACTCTGTGATAACCTTTATTATTAAGAGTCTATTTTAAGAGTCATTTATTCTTCTGCTTTTAATTTTCTGTCTTCTATTATTATGGGTCTGCGCTTATATTTATTTTTGAGTCTTATTTTTATTCCATAATAAATAAAAATTTAAAGTTTATGTCTTAAAGCTATGAATGTCCTATGAATCCATCACCTTTCTTAAATAAAAAGTATTTTTAATTGAAAAAGAAAAAGAAGTACATGAATTTCGAATTTTAAAACAGTTTAGTTATTTTGATGTGGTGGCAATACTATTGTTTTCTGAATGAATGCTTGAACAGTGCATATTTTTGAATTTGATTGTTTATGAATGTTAAAATTGTTAGCTCTTGAAAGAATGATGGGAAAAGGAGAAATGTTATCTGATGATCTAAAAAATCATAAAATTGATTCTTGAAGCAAGAAAAAGCAGTGAAAAGCTTGCAAAAAAAAAAAAGAGAAGAGGCGAAAAAAAAGAGAGAAAAGAAAAAGAAAGAAAAAGAAAAGCAAGCAGAAAAAGCTAATACCCCTTTAAACCAAAAGGCAAGGGTGATAAAAAGGATCCAAGGCTTTGAGCATCAGTGGATAGGAGGGCCCACAGGAATAAAATCCTGGCCTAAGCGGCTAAACCAAGCTGTCCCTAACCATGTGCTTGTGGCGTGAAGGTGTCAAGTGAGAACTTGAGACTGAGCGGTTAAAGTCGAGGTCCAAAGCAAAAAGAAGAGTGTGCTTAAGAACCCTGGACATCTCTAATTGGGGACTCTAGCAAAGCTGAGTCACAATCTGAAAAGGTTCACCCAGTTATATGTCTGTGGCATTTATGTATCCGGTGGTAATACTGGAAAACAAAATGCTTAGGGCCACAGCCAAGACTCATAAAGTAGCTGTGTTCAAGAATCAACATACTTAACTAGGAGAATCAATAACACTATCTAGATTTTGAGTTCCTATAGATGCCAATCATTCTAAACTTCAAGGAATAAAGTGAGATGCCAAAACTGTTCAGAAGCAAAAAGCTAAAAGCCCCGCTCATCTAATTAATACTGATCTTCATAGATGTTTTTGGAATTCATTGTATATTCTCTTTTTTTTATCCTATTTGATTTTCAGTTGCTTGGGGACAAGCAATAATTTAAGTTTGGTGTTGTGATGAGCCGATAATTTATACGCTTTTTGGCACTGTTTTTAGTATGTTTTTAGTATATTTTAATTAGTTTTTATTATATTTTTTATTAGTTTTTATATAAAATTCACTTTTCTAGACTTTACTATGAGTTTGTGTGTTTTTCTATGATTTTAGGTATTTTCTGGCTGAAATTGAGGGACCTGAGCAAAAATCTGATTCAGAAGCTGAAAAAGGACTGCAAATGCTGTTGGATTGTGACCTCTCTGCACTCAAAGTGGATTTTCTAGAGTTACAGAAGCCCAATTGGCACGCTCTCAATTGCGTTGGAAAGTAGACATCCTGGGCTTTCCAGAAATATATAATAGTCCATACTTTGCTGGAGATTTGATGGCCCAAACAGGCGTTCCAAGTCAGCTTAAGAATTCTGGCGTTTAACGCCGGAACTGGCATAAAAACTGGAGTTAAACGCCTAAACTGGCACAAAAGCTGGCGTTTAACTCCAAGAAAAGTCTCTACACATGAAAACTTCAATGCTCAGTCCAATCACACACCAACTGGGCCCCGGAAGTGGATTTTTACACTAAACACCCTAGCTTACTCATTTTCTGTAACCCTAGGTCACCAGTTTACTATAAAAACTACTTTTAGTGATTCCTCTTGTACATCATGACACTTTACACATTTCTTATTGTATTTTCTACGGCATGAGTCTCTAAACTCCATTGTTGGGGGTGAGAAGCTCTGCTGTTCTTCATGAATTAATGCAATTACTACTGTTTTCCATTCTATCACGCTTGCTTCTATTCTAAGATATTCATTCGCACTTCAACCTGATGAATGTGATGATCCGTGACACTCATCATCATTCTCACCTATGAACGCGTGCCTGACAACCACCTCCGTTCTACCTTAGATTGAATGCATATCTCTTGGCCTCATGATTCAGATCAGAGTCTTCGTGGTATAAGCTATTATTATTGGCGGCCATTCCTGAGATCCGGAATGTCTAAACCTTGTCTGTGGTATTCTGAGTAGGATCTGGGAAGGGATGACTATGACGAGCTTCAAACTCGCGAGTGTTGGGCGTAGTGATAGACGCAAAAGGATCAATGGATCCTATTCCGACATGATCGAGAACCGACAGATGATTAGCTGTGCGGTGACAGCGCATTTTGAACATTTTCACTGAGAGGACGGGAAGTAGCCATTGACAACGGTGATGCCCAACTTAAAGCTTGCCATGGAAGGAGCCTTGCGAGCATAAAGAAGAAGATAGTAGGAAACCAGAGATTCAGAAGACAAAGCATCTCCAAAGCCTCAACATGTTCTTCATTACTGCATAACAAGTATTTATTTCATGTTCTTTTACTTTTTACAATTAAATCTAAGAATTATTGATATCCTGACTAAGAGTTACAAGATAACCATAGCTTGCTTCAAGCCGACAATCTCCGTGGGATCGACCTTTACTCACGTAAGGTATTACTTGGACGACCCAGTGCACTTGCTGGTTAATTGTGCGGAGTTGCAAAAGTGTGATTGTAATTTCGTGCACCAAGTATGCGTGTTGTTCGAATGATTATGTAAAATACATTTTAAATACTAAACAAATGACTAGTAAGGGTAAAACAGTCTATTTATTGCTAAAATCCACTTTTGGGGCCCACTTGGTGAGTGTTTGGGATGAGCTTTGATGAGATCCACGTGCTATGAGGTCTCTAGGGAATGAAACGCTGGCTAGGGGGTCCTCTCTGGGCGTTTTGACGCTGGTTTCTGCTCTTTGGGCGCTGGACGCCTGGAAGGGGCAGGAAGCTGGCGTTGGATACCAGTTTTAGGCCTTCTAATCCGAAGCAAAGTATAGACAATTATACATTACTGGTGTGAACGCTCCATTTAGACTTCTATAACTCCAGAAAATCTCTTCCGAATGCAAGGAGGTTAGATCCAGACAACATCTGCAGTGCTTTCTCTGTCTCTGAATCAGACTTTTGCTCCAGCTCCTCAATTTAAGCCAGAAATTACCTAAAATTGTACAAAAACATAAAAACTCATAGTAGAATCTAAAAATGTGAATTAACACTTAAACCTATAAAAACTTAACAAAAACTAAACAAAATATACTAAAAACTATATGAAAATGATGCCAAAAAACGTATAAAATAGCTGCCCATCACAACACCAAACTTAAACTGCTACTTGTCCCCAAGCAACTAAAAACACAGTAGGATAAAAAGAAAATTAAGATACAATAAATTTCTAAGTTTCCAATGAAGCTTAGTTACAATTAGATGAGCGGGACTTAGTAGCTTTTTGCTTCTGAATAGTTTTGGCATCTCACTATCCATTGAAACTCAGAGATGTTGGTATCCTTAGGAACTTAGAATCTAGATGATATTATTGACTCTCTTAGTTAAGTTCTTTTTTATCCTTGAACACAGCTTTTTAGAGTCTTGGCCATGGCCCTAAGCACTTTGTTTTCCAGTATTACCACCGGATACATAAATGCCAGAGACACTTTAACTGGGTGAACCCTTTCGGATTGTGATTCAGCTTTGCTAGAATCCCCAGATAGAGGTGTCCAGATTTCTTAAGCACATTCTTTTTGCTTTGGATCACAACTTTAATCGCTCAGTCTCAAGCTTTTCATTTGACACCTTCACGCCACAAGCACAGGTAAGGGACATCTTGGTTAAGCCGCTTAGGCTAGGATTTTTATTCCTTTGGGCCTTCCTATCCATTAATTCTCAAAGCCTTGGATCCTTTTCATACTTGCCTTTTGGTTTAAAGAGCTTTTGCCTTTTTCTACTTGCTTTCTCTTTTATTTTTTTTGCCATTTTTTTTAATGCAAGCTTTTTTTTTCTTTTGCTGCTTTTTCTTGCTTCAAGAATCAATTTTTGAGATTTTTCAGATTACCAATAATACTTCACTTTCATCATCATTCTTTCAAAAGCCAACATTAATAATTAAACTATTCTTATTATAAACTAGAAATTCATGAATCTCTCAATTCTTTTCAATAAAATTTTCTTTTAAGCAAGGTGAGAGATATATGGAACATTTTACATCTTTAAGACATCAATGCAAATAATCATGCAACTAGAACATGGGAACAGACAAATAAACAGATAGAAAACAAAAAGATAACATAAGAAAAGGATGTAAAAGAGAACAAATCCACCTTTAATAGTGGCGGCTAGTGCTCCTCCTTGAGGATCCAATGTGGTGCTTGATCTCTTCAATGTAATTCCTTTGTCTTTTATTGAGGCAGCTGCACAGGCTCATGTGCATGCTTTCTAGTTTGCTCCCTCCTCTTCTTGTGGGGGTAAATGCCTTTCACTTCCTCTTCTTTGAAGTTTCACCAGTCTTTGGTGCCATACTTAGAAGTGGTAGAAGTGAAAAAGAAAAGCTTTTGCAACGCCAAACTTAAGAGTTTTGCTCGTCCTCGAGCAAATATGAATAACGGGAAAGAATAGGGTAGAAGAAGGTGGGTTATAAATCACTATTTTATGATTTATCTTGTACTAATTTGAGTGGTTTTTATCAAGTCTTTGCACACTTATTCATACAATTTGCATGATTTTACAATCCCTTCCCAATTTTGTTCTATAATTGAAAACTTGCTTCCTAGGCCTTTAAAGTGTGTATTTTTAATCCCTCTTTATACCATTCGATGCCGTAATCCGTGTGTTAAGTGCTTTCAGGTTATATAGGGTAGGAATGGCTTAGAAGATGGAGAGGAAGCTTGCACAAATGGAAGGAGCACAAGAAATAAAGGAGATGACCTGTGAAGATCGACGCGCACGCATGGCTCACGCGTGCACGTGATTTGGAGATTTTCACAGCGACGCGTGCGCGTACCTGACGCGTACGCGTGACAAGCGAGATTGCACAGAGACGCGTGCGCGTACTTGACGCGTACGCGTGACACGCGAAGATGACCATCGACGCGTACGCGTGACTGACTCGTACGTGTGACGTGCGCCACGTACAGAAAACGCAGAAGACACTGGGGGCAATTTTGGGCTGAATTTGGACCCAGTTTGCGGCCCAAAAACACAAACTAGAGCCAGGGGACAAGCAGAGACTCAACACACATTCTCATTCACATAGTTTTAGTTTTTAGTTTTGAATCTTAGAGAGAATCACTACTTCCTCTAGGTTTCTTCACATTCATAGTTTTAGAGTTCTATGCTTTTGAATTGGATATTGAGAAGAGTTACTACCTCCGTAGAAGTTTCCATTATTCTAGTTTGTTTTCTTATTCCTTTACTCTTTTAATCGCCCATTAACCCTGTTCAGATTTAAGTATAGATATTTTTTATTTTGGGATTTATTAATGCAAAGAATTATTTTTACCTTTAATTAATTTTCAGTTATTATCTTACTTAATTTATCATGTCTTCGTTTTATTTTCTTTTATGGTTTATGAAAATGGCATTCATGTCAATGGAGTAGACTCCTAACTTGACTTGGGAGTTGATTAAAAGGAGACCCTTGAGTTGGAATAGTCAAGTGTAATTAGAAATTGGAAGTTGTTGGCTGGCTCTCTAGTCACTAACGCTAATCCTTTCATAGGAGAGGATTAGGACTTGTGAATAAGAGTTGGCTCAATTGCTTGACTTTCCTTTATTCGGTAAGGGTTAACTAAGTAAAAACAACAACCTCTTGCTATTACACTTGGGAGAAATTCAACAAGGATAGAACTTCCACTTAATCTTCTCCTGGTCAAGGCTTTTTATTTTGATTATATAAATTTTCTTGCAAATTTTCATTGCTTTAATTTTCAATCAGTTATTTTTCCATTCTCCAACTCTTAAATTTCTCGAAAAAATTCCTAACTAATAAAATAGCACTCTTTTGTCAACTCGTTGGGAGACGACCTGGGAATTCTACTCCCAATATTTTATTCTAAAATTGTGACAATCCTTTCTAAATTGATAAGCGGAATTTTCGTCGGTTAAGAACTTTACTCACAATGTTATTTCTATATTAAATTCTTAATCAGCAATTTTCCGCCCGTTCAATTTTTGGCGCTGTTGCCGGGAAGTTGCAATAGTGTGCTAAATTATTGGTTGCTGTAAATATTTTTAATTTCACATATTTGAATATTTTATTTTATTTTAGTACCATGAGCTGTATGTTTCTTTCATTGAATGACGTGTTCACTACCTGATCCGATCTTAGCCGTGTTTGACCCTAAAATTGAAAGAACTATTTCATGTATTAAGCAAGCTCGGTGCCGGTTAGCCTCTGAGGGTGGTGAAGTGGTTACTACCAATTCACCAGTCTCTTCTGAGGGAAAATCTGAAGTGCCATTTGAGGAAGAAACAAGCTCCTCTTCTACTGATTCTGTTGATTTATGCGCAGGTAATATGGCGGAACCTAGAAGGATTACTCTCCAAGAAGCAGGAGCTCCAGACTTTACACTACAACCGTATCAAGCGCGTCACCCAAATCTATCTGCAGATTTTGAACTGAAGACTGCGCTAATCAACCAAATACCCAAGTTTCATGGCTTACCTGCTCAAGAGCCGATCAAGCACCTTAGAGATTTTCAGACAGCCTGCTCAACTACTAGGCGTCATGGTGCAGATGAGACTACTATTTGGCTATATGCCTTACCGTTTTCTCTTGAGGGAAAGGCAAGGGAGTGGTTCTAAACTCAACCTGAAGAAGTTGTTACTCATTGGGATCTGCTCAGAAGGGAATTCCTGGAAAAGTACTTTCCAGCTGAAGTTACAAATAGACTGAGGAAAGAAATTTCCTGCATTATCCAAGGTGAATCAGAGACCCTTTATGAGTATTGGGAACGCTTCAGGAATCTCTTCGACTCATGCCCCCACCACAAAATTGACCAGTTAGTGTTGATTAGCTATTTCACACAAGACATGAAGCCTCAGGATAAGACTACATTAGATGCTGCAAATAATGGCTCTTTGAAGAAGTACAAGACGGCGACAGAAGCGTGGCAATTGATCACCGATCTAGCTAAGTCTACCCGGAATGCAAAGCATAGGAACAACCATCCCAAGGCTATTGTGGAGGTTTTCTCTAGTAGTGAGACTGCTGCTCTCACACAGACTCTGAGAGAGATGACCAACATACTGAAGCAGCTACAGTTGAACCAACAACAACGTCAGCCTCCCCCACAACAACAGTGTCAATAGTTGGTTCCTCAAAGAGTGTGCAAAATATATGTCTGCTATACTCATTACACTAATGAGTGTCCATAGCTCCAACAAGAAGACAACACCTTGGCAGCTACTCATAATTTCTATGATCGCCCAAATCAAGGATACTATCAACAAGGCGGCAATTATAACCAAGGTGGGAACTACAATCAAGGTTGGCAAGACAACTCCAACCAAGGATGGAGAGACAATTCTAACCATGGGTGGAGAGATAATTCCAATCAATGATGGAGGGACAACTACAACCGAGGAGGAAGAGACAACAGTGGAAATCAGAGGTGGAACAACAACAACAACAGATAGCAGAACCAAGACCAGCCCTACAGAGCACCTCACCAATAGTCCCAAGCACCTCAGAACAACCAACAGCAGGCCCCTCAAATCACTTACCCCCCTTCTTTCTCTAATGATGAGATGCTTCGCTCTATTGCACAAGGTCAACAAGACATTCAGAATACAATTAAATCTTCTATAAATGGTCTTAGCTCCACCATACATGCTCTTATCTCCCGGATGGAATCATTAGCTACCCCCAACAATGAACCGTCAAGCTCCAGTGCACTTCTTTCTCAACCCTTACCTAACCTAAAGGGTGGAATCAATGCCATTACTTTGAGGTCTGGAACCACACTGCAAGAGAGGAGTCATGAGGAGCCAAGCTCAAAGGAAGATATCCAAGTTGATGACATTGTTGAGGTAGAGGATGTTGAAGAAGAGGAGGAAGTACAAGACATGGTTGAAGAAGAAGTAGCTCAACCAAGGGATGGAACACCAAAATAAGATGAAGTTACAAGAGAAGCAATTCCCATTCCATTTCCACACCTTTCTAGGAGACCCAGGAAGCAGATGGAGCTCGACCTCAAGATGGTGGAGATCTTCAAAAAGGTTGAGGTAACTATCCACTTTTTTGATGCCATTCGCCAGGTACCTAAATATGCAAAATTTCTAAAAGATTTATGCATGAATAAAGATAAAATACAGGATTTAGAAACTATTCCTCTAGGTAGCTCTATTTCTGCTTTAATGGGTAATATACCGGAAAAATGTAGTGATCCAGGTCCATGCATGGTTACTATTACTATAGAGGGTGTAAAATTTTATAACTGCATGTGCGATTTAGGCACGTGTGTGAGTATTATGCCATTATCTGTATATGATGCTTTGAGGCTCCCTCCCTTAAAAAGGTCGGCAGCACATTTTGTTTTGGCAGATAAAAGTATAATCTCGGTGGTAGGAATTGCTGAGGACGTGCTGGTGAGCATTAAGGGGCTAACATTTCCTATTGACTTCTATATTCTGGAGATGCCCCCTAATGATTCAGGAAGACCATCTTCCATCCTCCTTGGAAGGCCATTTCTGAAGACTTCAAGGTTCAAATTAGATGCTTTCTTAGGAACTTACTCCTTTGAGATAGACAGCTGAGCAGTGAATTTCAACCTGGATGAAGCTATGAAGCACCCTCCGAAAGATCATTCCATCTTCTAGTGCAACATCATTGATGAGACTGTAACTGCAGTTCACCAAGAAGAAGTAGAAAAGATGCACATGGAGCAAGGTGCAAGTGTGGGGAAACCCTCTGAACAAGATGAAGACACCTTGCCACCATCACTAGCTCCAGATGATCAAGTGCCTAGCAATGAGCAGAAAATAGAGCTGAAGCCCCTTCCACCCCACTTCAAGTATGCTTACTTTGAGGATAATCAGAAGCTCCCAGTTATCATTGTAAGGGAACTCACTTTCCAAGAGGAGAAGCAGCTGCTTAGTGTGCTGAGAAGACACAAGAAAGAAATTGGGTGGAGCTTGGTAGATATGGTAGGCATTAGCCCTCAAGTTTGTGAGCACCGAATATTTCTAGAAGAGGGAGCAAGGCCTATTTGTCAACCTCAAAGGCGGCTGAACCCCACCATTCTGGAGATTGTCAAGAAAGAAGTGACCAGGTTGCATGAAGCTAACATCATCTATCCAATCTCGGATAGTGAATAGGTCAGCCCAGTACAAGTGGTGCCCAAGAAGTCTGGAGTCACAACAGTGAAGAATGAGCATGGAGAGCTCCTGACAACTAGAGTGCAGAATTTCTGGAGGGTGTGCATTGATTACAGGCGCTTCAACTAGGCTACTCACAAGGATCACTACCCCCTGCCATTTATCGATCAGATGTTTGATCGCCTGTCAGGTAAATCACACTACTATTTTCTAGATGGTTACACTAGCTATTTTCAAATTCATATAGCTCCTAAAGATCAGGAGAAAACTACTTTTACATGCCCTTTTGGAATGTATGCATACAACAGGATGCCTTTTGGCTTATGTAATGCACCGGCTACTTTCCAAAGGTGCATAATGAGTATTTTCTCAGATCTTATTGAGGACTATATGGAAGTTTTCATGGATGACTTTAGTGTGTATGGTGATTCGTTTAACCTTTGCCTGGATAGTTTAGCTAGAGTATTAGACAGGTGTGTTAGTTCAAACCTTGTATTAAATTTTGAGAAATATCATTTTATGGTAAAATAATGTATTGTTCTAGGACATGTTGTTTCTGATACTGGTATTTCTGTAGATCCAACAAAGGTAGATGTGATTTCTAGTTTACCTTACACCTCCTCCGTGAGGGAAGTCCGTTCGTTCCTTGGTCATGCAGGTTTCTACCGAAGATTTATCAAGGACTTCAGTAAGGTAGCATTGCCTTTATCCATACTTCTGCAGAAGGATGTTGAGTTCGAGCCGAGTGAGGATTGCATGGAAGCGTTTGATAAGCTGAAGATTTCCTTGACTCAAGCTCCGATTGTGAGAGGGCCAGCCTGGAGCCAGCCATTTGAAATTATGTGTGACGCCTCCAACCATGCAGTAGGAGCGGCACTGGCTCAGCGCGAAGGTAAGGACCCTTTTATAATTGCTTATGCGTCTAAGACCTTAGACGCTGCTCAGTCTAATTATACTACCACTGAAAAAGAGCTTCTGGCTATTGTTTTTGCTCTGGATAAATTCCGAGCCTATTTACTTGGTACTAAAGTGGTAGTATACTCAGACCATGCAACTCTAAAATATTTATTAGCTAAAAAAGAGTCCAAACCAAGGTTAATACATTAGATATTATTGCTGCAAGAATTTGATTTAGAAATCAAAGATAGGAGTGATTCCCAGAATTTAGTGGCGGACCACTTGATTCGCCTAGAGCACATTAAGAATGACTCCACTCCTATCAATGATGCTTTTCCATTTGATAGCTTGCACGCAATATCTGAGGTAGTTCCTAGGTATGCACCTATAGCTAATTATTTAGTTAGCCATACCTTCCCTCCCAATTTTACTAAGAATCAAAGGGACAAGCTGAAATGCGAGTCCAAATATTATATATGGGATAACCTATATTTATGGAGGTATGGTACTGACCAAATAATTAGAAGGTGTGAGCCTCAATCAGAATTCCAGTCAATTTTAGAGGCCTGCCACTCTTCTGAGAGTGGTGGACATTTTGTCCCTCAAAAAACAGCTAGAAAATTTTTAGACTGTGGATTCTGGTGGCCCACTCTTTTTAAGGATGCTACTACCTTTTGTAAATCTTGCTCCCCATGCCAAAGGTTTAGAAATATATCCAAGAGGGATGAGATGCCCCAACAACTTATGCTATTCTGTGAAATTTTTTATGTTTGGGGCATTGACTTCATGGGTCCATTTCCAAACTCTAGCGGTTTCTTATACATATTGTTCGCTGTTGATTATATTTCTAAATGGGTGGACACAATTTCTACCCGTACTAATGATGCTAACGTTGTTGTCTCCTTTGTTAGAAATCATATTATTTGTCGCTTTGGATCATCACGAGCAATCGTGAGTGATCAAGGCACTCACTTTTGTAACAGGAGATTAACAGGTCTACTGAAGAAACATGGCATTGTTCACAAGGTAGCAATAGCTTACCATCCTCAGACCAACGGGCAAGCAGAGGTGTCTAACAGAGAGATAAAGCGCATCCTGGAGAAGATTGTCAAGCCTCACAATTTAGATTTTAGATATAGTTTTCTAGAGAGAGAGGCTCTCTCCTCTCTCTAGGTTTTAGGATTCCTAGTTTTATGCTTTTGAGTTGGATATTGAAAAGAGTTACTACCTCCGTTGAAGTCTTTATCATTCTAGTTTGTTTCCTATTCCTTTACTCTTTTTATTCCCCATTTACTTTGTTAATGGTTATATGGATACCTTCGATTTTGGAATTAATTAATGCAAAGATATTTTTCTATTTAATTTCATTATTTCTTGATTATTTTCAATTGAGTCCAATTATCATGTCTTCTCTTTACTCCCTTTAAATCTATGCGAAATTGGCATCCATGTCAATGGAGTAGGCTTCCAACTTGGCTTTGGAGTTGATTAATATTTAATAGGAGACCCTTGAGTTGGAAGACTCAAGAGTTAATTTTGATTGGAAGTTGTTGGCTGGCTCTCTAGCCACTAACGCTATTCCTTCCCAAGGGAGATGATTAGGACTTGTGAATAGAAGTTGGCTCCCTACTTGACTTTCCTTTATTCGTTAAGGGTTAACTAAGTAGAAACAACAACCTATTACTATTAATCTTTGGAAATCCAACAAGGATAGAACTTCCGACTAATCTTCTTCTAGCCAAGGCTTTTTATTTTAATTACATAAAACCTCTTTTTAATTTTCATTTCTTTAATTATTAATCATTTATTTTTCCATTCTTCATTCAAAAATTTCTCAGAAAATTCATAACCGATAACAAGAACACTTCCCTGCAATTCCTTGAGAGATGACCCGAGGTTTAAATACTTCGGTTACTATTTTTATTGGGTTTGCTTAAGTAACAACCAAATTTTTGTATGAAAGGATTCTTTGTTGGTTTAAAAACTATACTAGCAACGAGGGTTTATTTTGTGAATTCTTTACTAGCAAAAATCCATTCGTCAAAATGGCGCCGTTGCCGGGGAGTTGCAAACGTGTGCCTTATTATTGGTTATTGTAAATATTTGTTTTTTCATTTCTTTGTTGGTGTTTCAAGTTTTAGGAGTTTATTTTCATTGATTTTTACTAGTTTTTGTTTTTACTTGCTACTATGAATTCTCACCCCTTTGGCTATGAGTTTCGTTCAAATTATGTTGCAGGGAATGGACGCTTGATGACAAGTCATCTTAGGCTAGTTTCACAAGCCTATTTCATTAGTTTTCACTTGATTTTATGCACTTTCTTGCACAATAAGTAAGTGTTTGAGTGAGAATTTCATGCTTGTCTAGATTCAATCAAACATTAGTAATTTTATGCATTTTCATTAGATTTCTTGCAAGATTTAGTGGATAATATGAATGATGCAAGAGTTGATGATTATGCCAAGGCATTTTCATTTCTTTTTGCAACCCTGACCTTTTTACACTCCAACAAGAATAACTCGAGCTACAAAACTCCAAATGAGGTGATTCAAGTGGCATTGGAAAGTAGGAATCTAGAGCTTTCCAAGCATATATAGCACTACATGGTGGACACTAAATCTGAGGGAGAAAACTTACCCCAAAAGTGCAAAGATGAACATAGTATCAACCTGCAGTAAGGCCAACTGACCTCTTCACCTTCCAAGGAAGATAACTTGAGCTGTAGAGCTTGAAATGATGCGTTCTTAAATGCATTGGAAAGTAGATATCCAGAGCTTTCCAATGATATATAATAGTATGGGGGTGAACAACAAGTTTGGCCCTCCAAAGCAGGCGCTAAACTTTGACCTCCAAACAGCCAGCGTTCACTAAAGTGAACGTAGCATTCACTAAATTGAAAGTTTTCGGCCTTCCAAACAGCGCGACCATGCCCTCTTTGAAAGGCCATAACTTGAGTTTCAGATGTCCAATTGATGCGCTTTCACTTGCGTTGGAAAGCTGCCATTCAGAGCTTTCAAAATATATATAATAATCCATATTTCGCATGAAATTGAAGCACAAGTGATAGGCATCTTTAAGGCCCAAAAACCAACCAATGAAGGTGCACATCAAAGGGTAGCGTTCAAAATTTAGAACGCAGCGCTCCCCTTTTGCAACTTTCTCGTGACTCTTTGGCAAGGGAAGCAAGGCACAGCACAAAGCAACACAAGGAGCGCTCAAGAATTGCAACGTAGCGCTCAACCAAAGGGAGCTCCCCACGAGTAAAGCGCTCAACCAAAGGAGCAAGGCCAGCGTTCCTTTAGGCAATGTAGCATTCACTTATTGAATGCTAGGGAGGCCAACTTAACTCCAAGGCTCGCAACAAGGAAGGAACGTTCACTTGAATGAATGTAGCATTCACTTTTGTGAACGTTTTCGAAGAAGCACACACCAACAAAGGAGAATTGGCACGAGGGAAGCACATGCAAGGCTAAGTGAACGTAGCGTTCACTTTCCAAACGGAGCGCTCCCCTGGGAGTGTCACCAAGCCACTCCTGACCCATGCCATCAAGTGCCATCTTGGATCCAATTTTTCACAGACCCAAGCCACCAAATGCATCCGGATCCACTCTCATTCAAATCCAAAGCAAGCAAAGCCCATATCATCACTCAAAGACACAAGAAACAATTAGATTAGGAATTTCATTTGAATTGTAATTTGTTTTCAATTTTAATTTTATTTTTATTTTTTAAAGCCTATATAAAGGCATCAATTTTATTTCAAAAGAAAGGATTGCTCTTCTAGAGAGCAATAGGAGTAGGAGTAGGAGTAGAATAGAAAATTCTCTTTGAAACACTTTTAATTTTCTGCACTTTCAGCATTTGAGTCACATTGAATTTAGATTTCGCAATTTAAATTTATGTAATTCTCTTCTGCCACAATTTGCTTCTCTGCTACAATTTCTTCTTCTATTACAATTTCATTTCTGCAATTATACACTTCAGTTTACAATGAGCTTGAATTTAAATATTCCGTTCCATTTGCTCTCAATTTACTTTTATGCAATTTAATTCCTCTGTAATTTACATTTGAGTTTGCTGTGAGCTTGATTTACATTTCCTCTAATTTACAATTCCTGCAATTGTTCTGAGCTTTGATCTATTGCTTCATTTAATTTCCAGCACCCAGCCCCCCTTTACATTTGATGCAATTTACTTTTCTTGCTCTTTAAGCTTTTGTCCAATCTACATTCTGCTGATTTACATTTACTGTAATTTACATTCATTGTTCTTTAAGTTTCAGTCAATTTACTTTCTGCACTTTATCATTCCTGCAATTTACTTTCTGTTGCTTCAATTTCATCCAATTCACCAATGTTAGCTTGACTAAACTAATCACCCACTAAAGTTGCTTGATCCATCAATCCCTGTGGGATCGACCTCACTCTTGTGAGTTATTACTACTTGATGCGACCCGGTACACTTGCCGGTGAGTTTGTGTGGAAATCTAATTTCCACCCATCAAGTTTTTGGCTCCGTTACCAGGGATGTATTTAGATCAACAATGATTAAGTCGGTGAGAAGTCTAGATTAAGCATTTTCTTTGTTTTATTCTCTGTTTTAAGTTGATAGCAAGATGTTTGAGTTATTGCCTCACTAAGAAATTATTTTCTAAGACATGAATTTCAATCTTCATTGGTATTGTGTTTTACAAAATTTAAATGGAGTTCAACTCATCTTGTGATCAAATAAATTTTATGGGATATTACCCACCATCACCAATTTCTAATGATGGCTGGAAATATTACCAAGAATTTACAGATCCTGAACACTCCAATCCATGGAGATATATCTCAGAACCACAAGATGAGCAAAGGATTATATAGGATATTTCCCACCACCACAAAATGATCCAAGTCATTGCTTTAATGGTGGCTTGGAGTATCACCAAGAATTTATAGATTCTGAGCAACCCAATCAATGGGGATATGCTTCAGAAAATGATCAAAGAAATTTCAAGAGATATTACCCACTACCATAAGATGATTTATGTAATTTTCCTCATGGTGGATGGGAATATCAACAAGGAATGAGAGAGTATGAACAATCAAGTGTAATGAACTACTTTCCAAAGCCGCAAAGTGACTCATACTGTTATGACATTGACATAAATCATGGCTGGGAAGGGAATTTTAATGTTTCTTATTCTGTTTATCAAGAAACATCATCATTTGATTGTGCTGTCAACACATACATGGAAGATTGCTCCCTAGGGCCACAAAATGACCCATACATTGATGAATTTAACAATGATTTACATTGTGGATGGGAGGATCAAAACTAGAAAGTATTTGACAATTCATACTCTACTTATCAAAAGCCATAATCACTTGAGCAAACCTTTAATTCATTCATGCTAGATTGCCCAACCTCACCTCCCAGTTTTTTACTTGAAAAATTTTCATCATTTGATTTTGCCTCAACACAAAGCCTCCCTCAAGATCCATACAACTCATTTCACCAATCACAAAATTCATTCCATTACACAGAAAACTCATCTCAACAGTCACAAAACTCATTTCATAACTCACAAGATTCATTCTATACCACTCAAGACAACCCCACCATAACACATCTATATCCACAAAATTTTTCTCAACCTTCATCCCTTGAGCTAGCATTTGAACAATACCTACAAACATTCATAGACTCTTGGAAAGAACAAGAAACCCTCTGCAATAAGATGGATGGATATTTGGAGAAAATAAGGAAACACTAAGAACTGCTAAGCAAGAAAGGTGAAGACCAATTGGTGGATGTAAAGGAGGAAGTGGAAAGGCAAGATGAAGAGGTCCCTGTGTCGAGCAAACTTTTGATGAAGAATGAGGTGGTGGAGGTATTTGAACCTGAAGCTGCATACTCACAGAAGCCACTTGAGATGACAAAAGAACATGAAAAGTCACAACCTCCACAAACTTCCCTGAACCAAAAATTCTCAACACTTGAATCTGTGATTGAAAGATAAGAAGAGGAGATGAAGAAATCTTGGGAATATCAACAAACCTCCACCATGAAAGTGCTATTAAGTCAAATGTTGAATGCAAAGGAGGAAGTGGAAGAACAAGATAGTGAGGAAGTCAATCAAAAAAATTCACACTCAAGTGAAGCAGAGAGCTACAAAGATGAAGGGCTCATTGAACCATCAATTCAAAGGGCTCTTGATGAAGAAAACACTCCAATAATCTCACAGCAACCAAGTCTTGAATCCAAAGAAGTGAAGGCAACAAACAAGAGCACCAATCCTAATCCTGATCCAGCAAGCAAGCTCAAACAAGCCATTAACAAAAGGAAGCTTGCTGAGGAGAGACCAAGACAGGCGACACTAGCTGGTTCATCTCTCTCCTTGAGGTCATTCCTCTTAACAAACTGGAAGAAGAGGAAGAAAGTAAAGAACAACATGTCAAGCTAATGACATTAAAAGAACGCTTGTTGGGAGGCAACCCAACCTTAGGTAACATTTTATTTCTCTGCTTGGTTTATTTTCTTTCTTTGCTTTGTTTAAATTTCAATAAATTAGCATATGATTATATTCTAAGTTTGGTGTTGCGCTGCAACAATTTGTTTTCAATCCTTATGGATGATTGCACCAAATCAAAAAATGAAAGTGTCACACTAAGATTCTAAGTTTGGTGTGCCACTTATTTTCTATGCAATTCATTCAGCAGCACCACTTGTCTGCATAATCATAATGCCGTGCAATGTTATCTTTCTTCTAGTTAGAAAATTTTAGTTTTCTCTTTGTTTTAGTCATTTCCTTGTTTTTAATGCTTTCTTCTATTAACTGTTTTTGTTAATACATCACCAAGGAATCCCTATTCATGACAGATTATTGGCTTGGTGATTGTATTTAAGATATAACAGTTTCATTTAGTCTTAGTTCAAATAAAATTGACATGTGATTGCATTCTAAGTTTGGTGTTGCTATGCAACAAAATTTGCTTCCAATCTTTACTGGATACTTGCATTAATTCCAAGTGAAAGTGTCACACTAAGTTTGGTGTGCCACTCATTCTTTATGCAATGTATCATGCACACCCTCTTATTCTTGCAATCACAATGTCTTTGTTTCTTGTGCCTTGATGGTTATTTAGCTTGCTTAAACACATGTACTACTAACATTTCATTGTGTAAGACACTCATGATCCATCTTAGCCCCATCACCACTGTTCTAATTGTTGTTTGAGGATGAGCAAGCATTCTGAGTTTGGCAAGGGAAAGGGGAAGAATGGTAGGAAAATGACAACAATAAAGAAGGTGAACTACAAGGTGGTAAAGTTCCTTTTCCTCTTATTTGCTTCTGTACTTTAAAGAGCATGACTGTCTGTTATTTTCTTCTCTGTATGCATGTGTGTATGAATAAGCATAGCCTGAATTTTGATCTGTAACATGTTGCTAGGCCATTATGACTACCAATTTGAGTTTTGTGAGTTCAAAAGCAATAAAGTATCATGATCATAAACAAACAAGGCATTAAAGAAGAACTTAGCATGTGCATACAAGTATTGGAAGGCTAGTATGATTAATTATTGCTCAATTGCATTAGATTTTATTTAATTGAAGTTTTTATCTAGGACATTTTGTGAAATCTTTGGAAAGTATGAAAACCTTGAGGAAGCAATTGCAAATTAAGACAAGAAAAGAAAAAGGGAAAGAATGAGAAAGCTGAAGGCTTTGAGTACCAATGACAATTTAATTGTTAAGTAATTGTGGTATTTATGTATCAAGCAAAAAGCTTGAAAACAAAATACTTAGAGTCAAGGTTAGGCTCAAGTGCAAATGCACTCCCTCAAAGCTCAAGGCTCTGAGCATCAATGATTAGAGAGTTAAGAAAAGAAACAAATAAGCTTAAAGAAGTCCTCTAATTAAATGCTTGTGGTGCTTATGTGTCAAGTGGTAATAATGAAAACAAAGCATTTAGAGTCGTAGCTTTATTATCAACTCATGGGACAAAGCACCCAAAAGGAGAAGCTAATAAGAAAATCAAAAACTTATTTCAAGGAGGAAATATAAGGAATAGATTTCATAAATTGAGCTAGATAGAAGCATCAATCATTTATATTTCTTTTGTGATTGTGGCACGCATAGAAAACTAGCCAACCATGAACATTGAGTTGCTATTCTTCTTACCTTAGATTGTCAATCTTTATTGCATGATTTTTTTCTTTCTTGGGGACAAGCAAGGTTTAAGTTTGGTATTGTGATGACAAGTCATCTTAGGCTAGTTTCACAAGCCTATTTCATTAGTTTTCACTTGGTTTTATGCACTTTCTTGCACAATAAGTAAGTGTTTGAGTGAGAATTTCATGCTTGTCTAGATTCAATCAGACATTAGTAATTTTATGCATTTTTATTAGATTTCTTGCAAGATTTAGTTGATAATATGAATGATGCAAGAGTTGATGATTATGCCAAAGCTTTGATGTATTTTTTTGGTTGATGATAGGTGAAAAGATGAAGGAGAAGGAACAAAGAGGATTTACAACCCTGACCTCTTTACACTCCAACAAGAATAACTCCAGCTAAAAAACTCCAAATGAGGTGATTCAAGTGACATTGGAAAGTAGGAATCTAGAGCTTTCCAAGCATATATGGCACTGCATGGTGGACACTAAATCTGAGCAAGAAAACTTATCCCAAAAGTTCAAAGATGAACATAGTATCAACCTGCAGTAAGGCCAACTGACCTCTTTACCTTCCAAGGAGGATAACTTGAGCTGTAGAGCTTGGAATGATGCGCTCTCAAATGCATTGGAAAGTAGACATCCAGAAATTTCTAGCGATATATAATAGTATGGGGTGAACATCGAGTTTGGGCCTCCAAAGTAGGCGCTAAACATTGGCCTCCAAATAGCTAGCGTTCACTAAAGTGAACGTAGCGTTCACTAAATTGAATGTTTTCGGCCTTCCAAACAGCGCAACCATGCCTTCTTCAAAGGGCCATAACTTGAGTTAAAGATGTCCAATTGATGCGCTTTTAGTTGCGTTTGAAAGCTGATATTCAGAGCTTTTCAATGATATATAATAATCCATATTTGGCATGAAATTGAAGTACAAGTGATAGGCATCTTTAACGCCCAAAAACCAACCAAGGAAGGTGCACATCAAAGGGTAGCGTTCAAAATTTAGAACGCAGCGCTCCCTTTTTACAACTTTCTCGTGACTCTTTGGCAAGGGAAGCAAGGCACAGCACAAAGCAACACAAGCAGCGCTCAAGAATTGCAATGTAGCGCTCAACCAAAGGGAGCGCCCCACGAGTAAAGCGCTCAACCAAAGGAGCAAGGCCAGCGTTCCTTTAGGCAACGTAGCGTTCACTTATTGAATGCTATGGAGGCCAACTTCACACCAAGGTGTGCAACAAGGATGGAACGTTCACTTGAATGAACGTAGCATTCACTTTTGTGAACGTTTTCGAAGAAGCACACACCAATAAAGGAGAATTGGCTCGAGGGAAGCACATGCAAGGCTAAGTGAACGTAGCATTCACTTTCCAAATGGAGCACTCCCCTGGGAGTGTCACCAAGCCACTCCTGACCCATGCCATCAAGTGCCATCTTGGATCCAATTCTTCACAGACCCAAGCCACCAAATGCATCTGGATCCACTCTCATTCAGATCCAAAGCAAGCAAAGCCCATATCATCACTCAAAGGCACAAGAAACAATTAGATTTGGAATTTCATTTGAATTGTAATTTGTTTTCAATTTCATTTTCATTTTCATTTTGTAAAGCCTATATAAAGGTATCAATTTCATTTCAAAAGAAAGGCTGGCTCTGCTAGAGAGCAATAGGAGTAGGAGTAGGAGTAGAATAGAAAATTCTCTTTGAAACACTTTTAATTTTCTGCACTTTCATCATTTGAGTCACATTGAATTCAGATTTTGCAATTTAAATTTCTGCAATTCTCTTCTGCTACAATTTGCTTCTCTGCTACAATTTCCTCTTCTACTACAATTTCCTTTTTGCAATTATACACTCCAGTTTACATTGAGCTTGAATTTAAATCTTCCGTTCCATTTGCTCTCAATTTACTTTTATTCAATTTAATTCCTCTGCAATTTACATTTGAGTTTGCTGTGAGCTTGATTTACATTTCCTGCAATTTACAATTCTTGCAATTGTTATGAGCTTTAATCTATTGTTTCATTTAATTTCCAGCACCCAGCCCCCCTTTACATTTGATGCAATTTACTTTTCTTGCTCTTTAAGCTTTTGTCCAATCTACATTCTACTGATTTACATTTACTGCAATTTACATTCCTTGTTCTTTAAGTTTTAGTCAATTTACTTTCTGTACTTTATCATTCCTGCAATTTACTTTCTGTTGCTTCAATTTCATCCAATTCACCAATGTTAGCTTGACTAAACTAATCACCCACTAAAGTTGTTTGATCCATCAATCCTTGTGGGATGGACCTCACTCTTGTGAGTTATTACTACTTGATGCGACCCGGTACACTTGCCGGTGAGTTTGTGTGGAAATCTAATTTCCACCCATCAATGCTATAATGAGAACATGCATCATGGTTGGAACAATCAAAGATGGGAGGAGCTACAAGGATTTGATCAACCCTTTCAGCAACAACCTCCTCCAAGGTGCCATTGGCAACAACCATTCTACGATGCATCCCAAGACAATAGTTATGATGGACCCTTTTGTGACAACCAACCTCCACCAAATTACTATGGTCAAGAGCCACTCCAGGGTGCGTACCAAGATGATGGATACGGTGGACCCCCTTGTGGTTACCAACAATCTCCACCATATCAATCTAATGGATGTGGTAGTCCTTCCTATACGTGTCACCAACCACCACCACTTACCTATGGACCACCTCCTCAACATAGGTTTGAACCACCGTACTTGCAAGCCCCTTTTCACCATTCGCCTCCATATGACCCCAGTCCATATCCACCTAACCAACGACCATATGAACCATACCCAGAACTACCACCTCAATATTCACCATCTCTGTATCCTTAACAAGAAGAACCACCTTTCTATTGTAAACCCTTTCTCCAAAATAACAAATCCTCCTATCCACCCCAACCTCCACTGGATGACAACATCCTTAATGTTATTCGCCAAAGGCAAATACAGCTTCAAACCACGCTTACCTCTACTCTCACTAGTATCACCTCTGCTCTCCAAACTCTTGTATCCCGTGTGGATACATCAATCCAAGAGCAACATAATCGCAATTATGCTATTGACACGGAACAAGAGCAGCACGAGGAAGCCCAAAAGGTGGAGGACATCAAGGAGGAGTCTGATTTTGTGTTAGAGCAAGTGGAGAAAGCCGAAATTATTGAAGAAGAGGAAGTGGTTGAGAACTTGGAGATACGAAACCTCCATCGAAAAGTCCAGTCATAGAGCCTCCTTCTAAGGTATTTGATGTTGATGTTGAGGAGGGTGTACAACCTCCAATGCATATCATGGTTGAAGACTTTGCAGAGGTTGATCAAGAGATGGAGATTAAAGAAGAAGAAGCACAACCTCCCATGCCCTTGGTAAGTAATGAAGAAGAGATGGAATTGGAAGAAAGCTACCAAGAGGAAGAGGTTGAAATTGAAGAATCTTACAAAGAGGTGGAAGTTGTCAAGGAAGAGCTCAAGGGAATGGAGCTGGAAATCACCTTGCCAAAGTTGTTAGAGACCTCTCCCCCAAAGCCATCACCATCCATTCCTTCATTCAAGTGGGTAAATCTTTCATCTCTAAGCTTAATTAGCCCACTTGAATATACTTTGCTTGAGACGGATGGGCAACTTAGAGCTCTTTGTGGCTTTAAGAGTAAGAGGGAGATGGCTAGTGGTAGGAGTTGTCATGCAAGGTTCAATATGGTTGCATGCTCCAAATTGAAGTACAAGGATTGGTGTAGAGCTCGATTGAATGGGTCTAGGAAGTTGTTTGGATGTCTCAGTGAGAATTCCAATTGCTCACCACCCAAGTGGAAAAATGATGATCAACAATAAGACGGGTGCAAAAGCAAGGTTTGGGACCCCGGAATTCATTCTAGCAATCAACACTCTTGGGGCCTTGTCACTTGCTTTAACTTCCTTGAAGGTTTTATGCAACTAGTGTGGGATCCCGGAGGCTATTGGAATTACAAACACTAGTAGGGATTCCTAGATGAGTTCAAGCACAAGCCACCATGACAAGGAGCTCACCGAATGTCCAACTTAAGGACAATAACTAAAAGTGCTAGGTGGGAGACAACCGACCATGGTATAATCTTTCATTTTTATTCTTAGTTTTATTCTATTTTATTTTTATTAGTGTTCATTCATAATTTCTACATATTCATCTGCATGCCGCATTTTGCATTCTGCATAAAAAAAAAAGAGGGCAACCCACGCGTGCGGGTAGGCCACGCGTGGGCGTCGATTCCCAATTTTGCTATCCAATCCAACGAACAGAAAGTTGTGATGGAATCGTGCGGCTGGTGTGCTCCACGCACACTTCAACCCACGCGTACACGTCTAAGACGCGTGCGCGTCACCTGCAACCTGGGAAAGCCACGCGTACGCGTCAAGCACGCGCACGCGTGGATAGGACAATCGGCGTAAATGGGTGTTTGACCCAAGAGTTGTGCTGCTCTTGCGATGGATCTGTGCTAGAGGCACAAAATCATTCCACGCGCACGCGTCCCTGACGCGTGCGCGTCATTTTACTTTCAGACCACCCACGCGTACGCGTGGGCGACGCTTACGCGTCGAACGACCAACTCAGATGTCCCACGTACGCGTGAAGCACGCATGCGCATGGCGCCTCGTTTTTTAATTTCTTACTTCTTTCTTCTCTCCTTTCTCCTTCTTTCCTCCTCCTTTCTTACTTTCTTCTTCTTCAACTCTTTAACTTCTCATTCTTATTCACTTTCATTCTATTTTACTTAATTCATTTGCATACTTTCATTCATTGCATTTAAATTTTGTGCATATTTTTATTTTCTTCTCTAAGTTGTTATTTTACCATTGGTGTTAAACAGTTCTTATTCAACTGATTGCATCTCTTTTACATCCTGATTACTTCGTGCCTTGTTTTATATTGTTGGGCGATATTAATTATCTGTCAATGCCAATCTTTTATGATACCTATATTCCTTTTGCATTGACATGAATTTATATTGTCTTTCATTATCCACCGTCTCTTCCCCTTTGTTGCAATATTTGCACTATTGATTTGCCACATGCTTCTACTATTTTCTCACTTAAATGTTGTAGCTACCATGTACTTGAAACCCTCATTATTTGGCATTAACCCAACCATATTTTATTTGTTTTTTATCTTTATTTCTAGGTTACTTTTCTTCTTTTTTCTTCTTCTTTTAGGATGGCCACCGAAGAAGGGAAAGGAAAAGCTTCTAAATGGGGCATAGACAAGTCCATCTGCACATCCTTTGAAGAAACGCATCAGTTGGAGCAATGATGACAAGTCATCCTAGCCTATTTTAACTAGTCTTTTTCTTTTAGTTTCATTAGAATTATCCACTTTCTTGAGCTACAAACAAGCTAATTGAGTAGATTTTCATGTTTCCCTTGATTGAATCAACCATGTATGAATTCATGCCATTTCATGAGGTTTTATACTATAATTGTTGCATATTATGATAGAATGAATATCTCATGATTATGAGCATAGCTTTGATGTGTTTGGTTGATTAATGATAGGTGAAGAAAGCTTGGAGAAAGGTTGAAGCAAGAAGGAATAGCTAGGAGTAAAGAGAAGACAATGGAATAAGTGAAATTGAACCAGGAAGCAAGAAGCTGGACCTAAAGTTAGCACCAAACTTTTGCACAAACTTTTGGTTGAAAAGTTAGCCCCAACGTTAGCCCCCTAACTTGGAGGCTAACGTTGGCACATGAAAATACAAGGGAGAGGAGCAAAAGTTTGCGCCAACGTTAGACCCCTGACTTGGAGGCTAACGTTGGCGCATGAGTGCACTAGAAAGGGCCAACGTTGGAGCCAAAGGTAGACCCCTAACTTTGGCACCAACGTTGGTATCAGCAAATTGTGCTAGCTGATATGAAAAGTTGGAGCCAAAGTTAGACCCCTAACTTTGGCTCAAACTTTTGGTCCAACTTTTGCAAAACTCCGAACCGGTTCAATTGGTTCACTTTGGTTCTTCTCCAAACTTCAAGAGCAATCAACCAAGGCCTCTTTCAACCCAATTCCACCAAGAGCAAAGGCCCAACTCAAGGCTTGAAGATCATTTGAAGAAAGTGTATAAATAGGATAGAATTCAAGTTCTGCAGGGAGCTTTTTCTGGAAGAGTTTTTCTTTTGAATTTTCATAGCTTTTGGCATAGAGTGATCTTTAATTTCTTTGTTTTCATTGCTTTCAATTTCAATTACACTTGTCTTGGATCTTGGATTGGAGAATTGAAGAAATTCTGTTTCAATCTCAATCTTGGATCTCTCTGTTTCTTGATTGTTAATTGAATTTCATTTCCGGTTATTTGCTCTTCATCTATTCTCTTTGCAATTTACAATTCCCTTGCAATTGTTTTTATTGGATCTAGGAAGGTATTGAGATCTAGACTGAGTATTCTAGTCTCTGGGTCCTGAGATCCAAATCTCCAATTTACATTCTGTTTCTTGCTTTCCATGTTTATTTACTTTTCTGCTATAAGATCCGATCCAATCCCAATTCCCTTTTACTCTTCTGTTTGATGCAATTTAATTTTTCCTTGTTTAATTTCTGCAAATCCACGTCCCAATCCCCTTTACATTTCAAGCAATTTACATTCCTTGCACTTTAAGATTCCGCAATTTACATTTCTTGCACTCTAAGTTTCTACCATTTAATTTCTTGTTCCTTAAGATTCAACAATTTAATTTCCTGCTCTCTTTACTTTCATGCAATTTACATTCTGCAAATCACAAATCATCCAACCAACACTCGATTCGCTTGACTAAATCAACCACTAAACTAAAATTGCTCAATCCTTCAATCCCTGTGGGATCGACCTCAATCCCGTGAGTTTTTATTACTTGATGCGACCCGGTACACTTGCCGGTTAGATTTGTGTGTTTTGGGAGAAATTAATTTTTCACCAAAATACTCATCAAGCAACCCATCCCCTTGCGCATCTTAGCATATGGTGCAGAATTTATAACCCACAAACTAACCGGCAAGTGCACCGGGTCGTACCAAGTAATACCTCAGGTGAGTGAGGGTCGATCCCACGAGGATTGATGGACTAAGCAACAATGGTTAAGTGATTTACTTAGTTAGACAAGCAGAAAATGGTGTTTGAGAGTTCAAAAGTATTAAACAGTAAATTCAGAATATCAGAAAAGCAAGCAGTAAACAAGATGTGAATAATATATGGAGAAACAGTTAAGGCTTTAGAGATATCTATTTTCCAGATTTACTTTTCTTACTAACCATGTTAATCATGAAAGATTCAAGTCATGGCAAACTATATATGACTAAGCCCTAATTCCTTAGACCTTCTTAGTCTACTTTAACTTTCATCAACTGCCAATTCCTTGGTCACTTAATTCCAATTAGAGAATGAAGTTCAATTCTAGTTTATGTGCCATAGAAACTCTAATTACCCAAATATAAAAGGATTATATATCACGTATCCTTTTAAGTCCAGATAATTAGAAATTTAGGAGAAATTGTTTTCAAGCTGTTGTTCAAGTAAAGAGCTTTTCCAAGTTATACAAGAACTCAATTAGAATAAGGGTCATACTTCCGTTCCACCCAAAATTCATAAGATAAAGAACGAAAACACTTTTTGAATTATAAATCAGTACATGAATTAAAATAGAAAAATAACAGTATCAATCCATAGAATAGACAGAGTTCCTAACCTTAACAGTGGAGGTTTAGTTGCTCATGGAAAAGAGTGAAAACTAGGATTTTGGTAAACTGTAAATTGGGCTGAGGTGGTATTATGTGGAATCCCCAGAAGAGAAGTTTCTTTTCTCTTTTATATCTAATCCTAATTAATTTAAAATCTATTTTCTAAAACTAATATAATATTTTTTCCTATTTATAAAAATTAAAGTTTAAATCAGAATTAATTTTAGCAATCAGCGTTTTCTGCACGTGGTGCATGTCACGCGTACGCGTCGATGGTCTTCTTCGCGTGTCACGCGTACGCGTCAGGTACGGGCACGTGTCGCTGTGGAAATCTCCAAATCACGCACACGCGTCAGGTACGCGCACGTGTCGCTCCTTCTATTTGTGCTCCTTCTATTTGTGCAAGCTTCCTTTCCATCCTCTAAGCCATTCCTGCCCTATATAGTGTTCTTCTCTTTTTCTGCAGAAACTCTATCAAATCCAACCAAATGCTACCTAAAATAAACAGAATTGCACATGACTCAAAGTAGCATTCATAGTGGTTAAAAGATAATTAATTCTTGATTAAACTCAATCAAATTAAATGCAAATTCACTAGAAAAAGATAGGAGAGATGCTCACGCATCAGCATGCACCAAGGACGGTGCAATCTTTAAGTGTGAGGAGGTCGATACCGACTTCTGTGGGTTGGTTATTTCTTACTTCAACACCAATGTTCAATTTTCCTTGTAAATTAGTTATTGCATTCGCATGTTTGATTGCATGTTTGTTTGTTTTTGTGCATTTAGCTACTACTTGGTTGAAGTAACATTTCTTTTTCTATGAAACTTTATAATATTTCACTAATTTAAATTGAAAATTTGTGTTAAACTTGTTTGAAGATTATAAATTGGAACATAGGTTTATAGCTGAGAACACACAACCTATGAGATTTTGAGCTTAACTACATGGTTACATTATTTAATCATAATATTTTATTCTTGTGTGTTTCCTTCTCTATGATTGCAATCTATATTTTGTTCCATTCTATATGTCCATTGTTTAGTGTATCTACATGCTTGCATATGATTGAGGCCATCATTTGTTATTAGCTCACTTATCCCAAATAGCCTACCCTTTCAATTACCTTTGTTTGTCACCTTGAGCCTTTCAATCCCCTTTTGTTCTATATTTTACCACATCACTAGCCTTAAGCAGAAAAATAATTAATTACCAGATTTGAATATTTGGTTAGCTTAAGATAGAGATTGTGTATCAATTAAGTGTGGAAAACTGTGGGAACTTGGGTTGATGGAAGTGTGCAGTGTTTCATTGACAAAATATTGGGAATTTGGGTGCCTACTCATATGAGACCAGAGAAATTAAAATACCATGTGCATTGATATGTTATGTTTATTTTTATTTCAAAAAAAAAGACAAAGAGAAAATATTCAAATAAATAAGTAAATAAATAAATAAGGGGACAAAATTACCCCAATGCTAAGTTGAATAAAAGATCAATGTATAGGTGATGAAATTGAAGAAAACTTTGGATACATGAGTATGTGAAATATGCAAAAGTGGAAATTATGGGTAGCTAGGCATAAATTGGAATTACATAGAGTGTGTAATGTTAGGTGAGAGCTCAGGTTAGTCAAAGATTCATATTATAGCTCACTTGGCCATACATATATCCTCTCCCTTACCTTATCCCCATTACAACCTTGAAAAGACTTCATGGTATTTGCATTGGTATATTAAATTTTGTTGATTGGTTGGATGAAGAACAAAGTTTTAGAAAGCATGATTAGAGAAGAGTAGAGTGATTAACCCTAGATACTTGAGAGATTAGAGTGCATATACATCTTAGAATTAATCAAACACGGATCAAAGAGAAATAGTAATACTTTTATTAATTCATAGGACTCAGTAGGGCTCCTCCTCTAAACCTAGGAGGTTTAGAGACTCATACTGAAAGGAAATACAAAGTAAAACTCAAAAAAATGCTGAATAGTATGCGTGTTGCTCGAATGATTATGTAAAATACATTTTAAACACTAAAGAGATGAGTAGTAAGGGTAAAACAGTCTATTTAGTGCTATTATCCACTTCTGGGGCCCACTTGGTGAGTGTTTAGGCTGAGATTTAATGAGATCCACATGCTATGAGGTCTCTAGAGTGTGAAACGCTGGCTAGGGTGTCCTCTCTAAGCATTTGGATGCTGCTCTCTGCTCTTTGGGTGCTGGACGCCTGGAAGGGGGCAGGAAGCTAGCATTGAACGCCAGTTTTGGGCCTTCTAATCCGAAGCAAAGTGATTCACCCAGAAACTGTCTCTCAACAATTTTCCTCCGGCAAGTGCACCGGATTGTCGTCAAGTAAAAACTCACTATAGAGTGAGGTCGAATCCCACATGGATTTGGTTGGTTGATCAACGTTAATTGGAGAATTGTTCTAGTTGAGCAAAATCGGATTTAAATTGGGATTGCAGAAAGTAAAATTGGCGGGAAACGTAATTTCAAAGAATTAACCAACAGGAACTAAATTGCGAGAAATTAAATGACAGAATCTTAAATTGCAAGAAATTAAATGGGAATGGGTGTTTAACATAAAATTAAAGAGCAGAAAGTAAAATAGAATGGGTAGATCAGAGACGGGGATTCACTGGGTTTCAGGAGATATTGAATTCTCTGGATCAAATCATTTTCACCTCTTCCTCAATCAATGCATTCATTGATCTCCTTGGCAATCTTAGGTGATTAGATCCCAATTCCTTGGCAATCTAATCTCTCTAAGCATGAACAATTGCCCAATTCCTTGATTTAAATGCTCATGGGAAGAGATGAAGTTTGGTCACTAATTATACCACACAAATTCATAGATCAAAGTATTGGTAGGATTACATGTCACTATATCCATCTAAACCCCAATCTACTCCAATGTGAGAAAGCATTTCTAGCATGATGTCCTCATTCCTCTTCCAAGGTTCCGAGGAGATCCAATTATGAATAGCTTCTTTCCTAAGATAACTATCCAATTTGATGAAGAACGAAAGTTTTCTAGGAAAATCAAGAGAAAAGAAAGAAGAAGAATAATGAAAATTAATATTGATCCATTGAATTACAACAGAGCTCCCTAACCCAATGAAAGGGGTTTAGTTGTTCATAGCTCTCAAAATGGAAAATGGAATTGAAAGATACATTCTAAAAAATTAAAATGAACAGAAAAGTAAAAGTGCCGTCAAAATTTTCCTGATCCTCTCTAACTTAAATTCTAAGCTATTTATACACTTTCTTCCATTGATCTTCAATATCTGAATTGGGCTTTCGGCCTTGATGGAATTGGGTTGAGATGGCTCCCATTGGTTTCCCTTGTTGTTTAGAAGAGATCTAGTTTGAATTACAAGTTCTGATGCTTCAAGTTGGAGTCAACATTTGATGGCCAATGTTGACTCAAATGCCCTTCTTAAAAACCAGATAAATCTTCTGTCATTGGCGTTTGACTCAACGTTGGAGGGCCAACGTTCTGCTACCCACGCGTACGTGTGCCTTGCGCGTTTGCGCCCATGGGTCAAAATGCTCATCCACGCGTGCGCATGCTGTACGCATACGCATGGATGCAAAAATCCCATTTTCCGGTTTTAAAAACATGTAGAAGAGCGTTGGCCTTAGCGTTAGACTGGCAACGTTCCCTCCAACGTTGGCCAATCCACGTGTGCGCGTGCTTCACGCTTACGCATGAATTGCCATTTTTCCTATCGACGCGTACGCGTCACTGATGCGTACGCGTGGATTCAAGTTTTTCAATTCCAAATTCTGGGCTTGGCATCGCGGACGTTGGAGGCAGCGTTTGAGGTAACGTTGGACCTCCAACTTTCGTTTGGTGATGCATACGTGTGACCCACGCGTACTGGTGCATGAAATCGTGATCGTTCATTCTTTGGTAACGGCGCCAAAAACTTAATACGCACATTCATAATCTTAGTTCTTTGTCACAACTTCGCACAACTAACTAGCAAGTGCACTGGGTCGTCCAAATAATAAACCTTACGTGAGTAAAGGTCGATCCCACGGAGATTGTCGGTTTGAAGCAAGCTATGATCACCTTGTAAATCTCAGTCAGGCAGATTCAATTGGTTATGGAGATTTGATAATAAAAATATAATTAAAACATAAAATAGGATAGAAATACTTATGTAATTCATCGGTGAGAATTTCAGATAAGCGTATGGAGATGCATTTATTCCTTCTGAACTTCTGCTTTCCTACTGCTTTCATCCAATCATTCATACTCCTTTCCATGGCAAGCTGTATGTTGGGCATCACCGTTGTCAATGGCTACATCCCGTCCTCTCAGTGAAAATGGTCCAAAATGCGCTATCACCGCACGGCTAATCATCTGTCGGTTTTCAATCCTGCTGGAATAGGATTCAGTAATCCTTTTGTGTCTGTCATTACGCCCAGCACTCGCGAGTTTGAAGCTCGTCACAGCCATCCCTTCCCAGATCCTACTCAGAATACCACAGACAAGGTTTAGACTTTCCGGATCTCAAGAATGGCCGCCAATAATTCTAGCCTATACCATGAAGACTCTGATCGTAGATCAGAAGACTAAGAGATACACATTCAAGCTTGTTTACATTTATAACGGAAGTGTTTGTCAGGCACGCGTTCATAAGTGAGAATGATGATGAGCGTCACATAATCATCACATTCATCATGTTCTTGTGTGCGAATGAATATCTTCGAGAAGAAATAGGCTTGAATTGAATAGAGAAACAATAGTACTTTGCATTAATTCATGAGGAACAATAGAGCTCTGACCGCTGTCACAGAAGCACCCAAAGATGTATTGGTAAAGATTCTCTTCAAGAAAACCGCGTTGTAAGTATAGCTCTACCAACAATAATCTTCGGGGGTCAAATTTAGAAGAGGGATTTGGTTGTCACAAGTTCAACCCTAATAGAATTAACCGAAGTATTCAAACCTCGGGTCGTCTCATAAGGAATGGGCAATCATGTGCTTTGACATTGGTTAGAAATCCGGGGTTGTGAGTTATAAGCATGAAAATAAATGGGAATCTTAACAAACAAGTAATCTTAAAATGCAACAATTAATTCAATCAACTAAACAAAACATAAACACCTTAAATGAATAAACAACATTCCACTTAATTCTATTGTGACCCAAACAAGAAACTACAGCTAAAGCAATTGGTTGGGAAAGTTGATTTTCAAGTATGAATAATAAAGGTAACTCTTGGCTAGGCTCGGGAATTGGGATCACCATCCTTGTCTAACAACTATACCTTGACAATTATAAGGAACCAAGCTCATTAAGTCTACTCTCAAGTCTTAAGTACGTGATATCTACTCCTAGACTTGAAGTACGTCAAATGGCCCTGATCACATCAACCCATAAGTCCCAACCTACCTACTAATTAGATTAGTAGTGGGTTGGTGTCAATGAGTATCAAATTAACCACCTAGGGCTCCCAAATCATCAAATCCATTAGACCCAATGACTCAAGTTTACCCAATTTCCTTGACCTAGGCCAAGAGTGAAAAAGAACTACTCTATGATCAAAGTAAATAATTCATCAAACACTTGGTAAGCATTAACAAAAGACATGTTCAAATTAGCAATTAAATTGAGTTCTACAAATACTCAATAACAATTATCAACATGCAATCATCCAAACAATAAAGCTAAGCATAGAAATCATCAATGTAACATCAACAAGTCAAGATTCACAACATTCATGAAATGGGTATAAAATGAGAATTGACAAGAATTCATAAACTATCACAAGATATAAGCAAAATTGTAACAAGAAATTCAAATTGAACAATTAAAGCTAGTAATTAACAAGATCCAAATCACAAATCAACAAGGGAAGATCAAATTAAAACTAGATCTAGAGAGGAACAAGGGTTTCTCTCTCTAGAATAACCAAAGAACCAAAAACTAACTAAAAATTATGTCCTAGTGTAAAATGAGTGATCCCCCTTTTCCCCTAGCACCCTTGGGTCTTTTTCCATGCAGAAGCAGCTTGAAATTGGGTCTTTTTCCACGCGTGCGCGCCATGCGTGCGTGCGCGCCGGTTGCTCTTGCGACTTACGTGTGCGCGCTACGTGCGGGTGTGCATCGATAAGATTCTCCTGATTCGTGCAGATGCGTCCATCCTCGCGCGCCGCTTCCAGCCAATCCCATCCACGCGTGCACGTGAAGTGCGCGAGCGCGCCGATGCTGCTTTTCCAAAGATCTCAATTCTTCATGTTCCTCCCTTCTGTACATGCTTTCTCCCTCTCTTCTAAATCATTCCTACCCTATAATTCCTGAAATTACTCAACAAATACATCACGGCATCGAATGGCAATAGAAGAGGATTAAAATATGGCAATTTTAAGGCAAAATAAGCATGTTTTACATCATAGAGCAATATTGGGAAGTGAACACAAAACCATGCATTTCTTGCGAATAAGTGTGAGAAATGTTGATAAAATCACCCAAAATAAGCACAAGATAAGCCACAAAATTGGGGTTTATCAAGCTCCACACCTTAATCTATGGTGTGTAGAAACTCTACCGTTGAAAATACATAAGTGATGAAGGTCCAGGCATGGCCGCATGGCCAGCCCCCTAAACGTGATCAATATGATCTAAAGATGAACAAAAGATGTACAAAAGATGTACCAAAGATTTACAAAAGATCTCTAACACAATAGTAAAAAGTTCTATTTATACTAAACGAGTTACTAGGGTTACAAAAATAAGTAAATGATGCAGAAATCCACTTCCAGGCCCACTTGGTGTGTGCTTGGGCTGAGCATTGAAGCTTTCACGTGTAGAGGTCTTCCTTGGAGTTAAACGCCAGTTTGTAACCTGTTTCTGGTGTTTAACTCTGCTTTGCAACCTGTTTCTGGCGTTTAACTCCAGAATAGGGCAGAAAGCTAGCGTTGAACGCCAGTTTGTGTCATCTAATCTCGGGCAAAGTATGGACTATTATATATTTCTGGAAAGCCTTGAATGTCTACTTTCCAATGCAATTGAGAGTGCGCCATTTGGGTTTCTGTAGCTCCAGAAAATCTATTTTGAGTGCAGGGAGGTCAGAATCCAACAGCATCTGCAGTCCTTCTTCAGCCTCTGAATCTGATTTTTGCTCAAGTCCCTCAATTTCAGCCAGAAAATACCTGAAAACATAGAAAAACACACAAACTCATAGTAAAGTCCAGAAATGTGATTTTTATTTAAAAAATAATAAAAATATACTAAAAACTAATCAAATCATACTAAAAACTATGTAAAAATAATGCCAAAAAGCGTATAAATTATCCGCTCATCACAACACCAAACTTAAATTGTTGCTTGTCTCCAAGCAACTGAAAATCAAATAGGATAAAAAGAAGAGAATATAATATAAATTCCAAATATCAATGAAACTTAGCTCCAATCAGATGAGCGGAACTAGTAGCTTTTTTGCCTCTGAACAGTTTTGGCATCTCACTTAATTCATTGAAGTTCAGAATGATTGGCATCTATAGGAACTTAGAATTTAGATAGTGTTATTGATTCTCCTAGTTCAGTATGTTGATTCTTGAACACAGCTACTTTATGAATCTTGGCCGTGGCCCTAAGCACTTTGTTTTCCAGTATTACCACCGGATACATAAATGCCACAGACACATAACTGGGTGAACCTTTTCAGATTGTGACTCAGCTTTACTAGAGTCTCCAATTAGAGGTGTCCAGGGTTCTTAAGCACACTCTTTTTTTGCTTTGGACCTTGATTTAACTGCTCAGTCTCAAGTTTTCACTTGACACCTTCACGCCACAAGCACATGGTTAGAGACAGCTTGGTTTAGCTGCTTAGTCCAGGATTTTATTCCTTTAGGCCCTCCTATCCACTAATGCTCAAAGCCTTGGATCCTTTTTATTACCCTTGCCTTTTGGTTTTAAGGGCTATTG
>NC_029786.2:53301795-53312482 GCF_000816755.2 Arachis ipaensis | reverse complement strand
TTATGAGTCTTGGCCGTGGCCCTAAGCACTTTGTTTTCCAGTATTACCACCGGATACATAAATGCCACAGACACATAACTGGGTGAACCTTTTCAGATTGTGACTCAGCTTTGCTAGAGTCCCCAGTTAGAGTTGTCCAGGGTTCTTAAGCACACTCTTTTTTTTTCTTTGGACCTCGACTTTAACCGCTCAGTCTCAAGTTTTCACTTGACACCTTCACGCCACAAGCATATGGTTAGGGACAGCTTGGTTTAGCCGCTTAGGCCAGGATTTTATTCCTTTAAGCCCTCCTATCCACTGATGCTCAAAGCCTTGGATCCTTTTTATTACCCTTGCCTTTTGGTTTTAAGGGCTATTGGCTTTTTGCTCTTGCCTTTTGGTTTAAAGAGATTTTGGCTTTTTCTGCTTGCTTTTTCTCTCTTTTTTTTCCTTTTTTTTGCCATTTTTCTTTTCTTCTTCTTTTTCTTTCGCAAGCTTTTGTATTCACTGCTTTTTCTTGCTTCAAGAATCATTTTTATGATTTTTCAGATCATCAAATAACATTTCTCCTTTTTCATCATTCTTTCAAGAGCCAACAATTTTAACATTCATAAACAACAAATTCAAAAGACATATGCACTGTTCAAGCATTCATTCAAAAAAACAAAAAGTATTGCCACCACATCAAAATAATTAAACTAATTTCAAGGATGAATTCGAAATCATGTACTTCTTGTTCTTTTGTGATTAAAAGCATTTTTCATTTAAGAGAGGTGATGGATTCATAGGATATTCATAGCTTTAAGACATAGACACTTAAACACTAATGATCATATAGTAAAGACACAAACATAAATAAAACATAAGGCTCAAAAACCGAAAAACAGGAAAATAAGAACAAGGAGATTAAGGAACAAGTCCACCTTAGTGAGGGTGGCGTCTTCTTCCTCTTGAAGAACCAATGGTGTTCTTGAGCTCCTCTATGTCTCTTCCTTGTCTTTGTTGCTCCTCCCTCATAGCTCTTTGATCTTCTCTAATCTCATGGAGAATGATGGAGTGCTCTTAGTGTTCCATCCTTAGTTGTCCCATGTTGGAACTTAATTCTCCTAGGGAGGTGTTGATTTGCTCCCAATAGTTTTGTGGAGGGAAGTGCATCCCTTGAGGCATCTCAAGGATTTTATGGTGAGGAATTTCCTCATGCTCTTGTTGAGGTCCATGATCTCTTGTTTACTCCATCCTTTTCTTAGTGATGGGCTTGTCCTCATCAATGAGGATATCTCCCTCTATGTCAAATCCAGCCGAATTGCAGAGGTGGCAAATGAGGTGAGGAAAGTCTAACCTTGCCAAAGTGGAGGACTTGTCAGCCACCTTGTAGAGTTCTTGAGGTATAATCTCATGAACTTCCACTTCCTCCCCAATCATGATACTATGGATCATGATGGCCCGGTCTACAGTAACTTCAGACCGGTTGCTAGTAGGAATAATTGAGCGTTGAATGAACTCCAACCATCCTCTAGCTACATGCTTAAGATCCGGTCTTCTCAATTGAACCGGCCTGCCTCTTGAGTCAACTTTCCATTGAGCTCCTTCCACACGTATGTCCATGAGGACTTAGTCCAACCTTTGATCAAAGTTGACCCTTCTAGTGTAGGGGCGTGCATTTTCTTGCATCATTGGCAAGTTGAACGCCAACCTTACATTTTCCGGACTGAAATCTAAGTATTTTCCTCGAACCATTGTAAGCCAATTATTTGGATTCGGGTTCCTACTTTGATCATGGTTCTTAGTGATCCATGCGTTTGCATAGAACTGTTGAACCATTAAGATCCCGACTTGTTGAATAGGATTAGAGAGAACTTCCCATCCTCTTCTTCTAATCTCTTGTTAGATCTCTGGATATTCGCTCTTTTTGAGCATAAAAGGGACCTCAGGGATCACCTTTTTCTTGGCCACAACTTCATAGAAGTGGTCTTGATAGACCTTTGAGATGAATCTCTCCATCTCCCATGACTCAGAGGTAGAAGCAATTGCCTTCCCTTTCCTCTTCCTTGAGGTTTCTCTGGCCTTAGGTGCCATTAATGGTTATGGAAAAACAAAAAGCAATGCTTTTACCACACCAAACTTAAAAGGTTTGCTCATCCCCGAGCAAAAGAAGAAAGGAAGTAGTAGAAGAAAAAAAATGGAGAAGATGGAGGGAGAGGGTGTATTCGGTCAAGGGGGAGAAGTGGTGGTTGTAATGTGTGAAAATGGAGTAGTGTTGTGGGGTTTATATAGGGGTGGGGGGAAGGGTAGGTTTCGGCCATTAGGGTTGGGTTTGGGAGGGAAAAGAATTTGAATTTGGAGGTAGGTGGAGTTTATGGGGAAGAGTGGATGGATGTGAGTGGTTAAGGGTATTTGGGGAAGAGATATGGAGGTGATTGGTGAAGGGTATTTGGGGAAGAGAGTTATAGAAAGGTGTGAAGAGGAGAGAAGAAGAGGTGGGGTAGGTGGGGATCCTGTGGGCTCACAGATCCAGTGGGGTCAAGGACTTAGCATCCCTGCTCCAATTAGGCGTGCAAAACGCCCTTAGAATGCATGTCTGGCGTTAAACGCCAGCTTGCTGCTTGTTTCTGGCGTTTAACGCCACTTTCATGCTCTGTTCTGGCGTTAAACGCCAGTCTGGTGCTTGTTTCTGGCGTTTAACGCCAGCTTGATGCTTCTTTCTGGCGTTAAACGCCAGCTTGATGCTTCTTACTGGCATTTTAACGCTAGTAAGCTCTTCCTCCAAGGTGAGCTATTTTTAATGCTGTTTTTCATTCTGTTTTTAATTTTTCAATAGTTTTTGTGACTTCACATGATCATCAACCTAAAGAAAACACAAAATAGCAATGGAAAAGAAAGAGATATAGTTAAATAACATTGGGTTGCCTCCCAACAAGCACTTCTTTAATGTCAATAGCTTGACAGTGAGCTCTCATGGAGCCTCACAGATGTTCAGAGCATTGTTGGGACCTCCCAACACCAAACTTAGAGTTTGGATGTGGGGGTTCAACACCAAACTTAGACTTTGGTTGTGGCCTTCCAACACCAAACCTAGAGTTTGACTGTGGGGGCTTTGGTTGACTCTGCAGTGAGAGAAGCTTTTCATGCTTCGTCTCCATGGTTACAGAAGGAGATCCTTGAGTTTTAAACACAAGGTTGTCCTCATTCAGTTGAAGGACCAACTCTCCTCTGTCCACATCAATCACAGCTTTTGCTGTGGCTAGGAAGGGTCTTCCAAGGATGATGGATTCATCCTCATCCTTCCCAGTGTCTAGGATTATAAAATCAGTAAGGATGTAAAAGCCTTCAACCTTTACTAGCACGCCCTCTACTAGTCCATAAGTCTGTTTTCTTGAGTTTTCCGCCATCTCTAATGAGATTCTGGCAGCTTGCACCTCAAAGATCCCAAGTTTCTCCATTACAGAGAGTGGCATAAGGTTAATGCCTGACCCCAGGTCACACAGAGCCTTCTCAAAGGTCATGGTGCCTATGGTACATGGTATTAAGAATTTACCAGGATCCTGTTTCTTTTGAGGTAATTTCTGCCTATCCAATGCATTCAGTTCATTGGTGAGCAAGGGAGGTTCATCTTCCCAAGTCTCATTACCAAATAATTTGGCATTCAGCTTCATGATTGCACCAAGGTACTTAACAACTTGCTCTTCATTAATGTCTTCATCCTCTTCAGAGGAAGAATACTCATCAGAGCTCACGAAGGGCAGAAGCAAGTCGAATGGAATCTCTATGGTCTCTGTATGAGCCTCAGATTCTTTCAGGTCCTCATTGAGGAACCCCTTAGTGTTCAGAGGACGTCCCATGAGGTATTCCTCATTGGGGTTCACGTTCCCCTCCTCCCTTGTAGGTTCGGCCACACCAAGTAAGGTTATGGCCTTGCACTCTCTTTTTGGATTCTCTTCTGTATTACTTGGGAGAGTACTAGGAGGAGTTTTAGTGACTCTTTTACTCAGCTGGCCCACTTGTGCCTCCAAATTTCTAATAGAGGACCTTGTTTCATTCATGAAACTTAGAGTGGCCTTAGATAGATCAGAGACTATATTTGCTAAGCTAGATGGATTTTGCTTAGAATTCTCTGTCTGTTGCTGAGATGATGATGGAAAAGGCTTGCTATTGCTAAACCTGTTTCTTCCACCATTATTAAAGCCTTGTTGAGGCTTTTGTTGATCCTTCCATGAGAAATTTGGATGATTTCTCCATGAGGGATTATAGGTATTTCCATAGGGTTTCTCCATGTAATTCACCTCTGCTATTGCAGGGTTCTCAGGATCATAAGCTTCTTCTTCAGAAGATGCCTCTTGAGTACTGTTGGATGCAGCTTGCAATCCATTCAGACTCTGAGAAATCATATTGACTTGCTGAGTCAATATTTTATTCTAAGCCAATATGGCATTCAGAGTATCAATTTCAAGAACTCCCTTCCTCTGAGGCGTCCCATTACTCACAGGATTCCTTTTAGAAGTGTACATGAACTGGTTATTTGCAACCATGTCAATGAGTTCCTGAGCTTTTGCAGGCATTTTCTTTAGGTGAATGGATCCACCTGCAGAATGGTCCAATGAAATCTTAGATAATTCAGACAGACCATCATAGAATATATCCAGGATGGTCCATTTTGAAAGCATGTCAGAAGGACACTTTTTGGTCAGCTGCTTGTATCTCTCCCAAGCTTCATAGAGGGATTCACCTTTTTTCTGTTTGAAAGTTTGAACATCCACTCTAAGCTTGCTAAGCTTTTGAGGAGGAAAGAACTTGGCTAAGAAAGCTGTGACCAGCTTATCCCAAGAGTTTAGGCTATCTTTAGGTTGAGAGTCCAACCATATTCTAGCTCTGTCTCTTACAGCAAACGGGAAAAGTATAAGCCTGTAGACCTCGGGATCAATCCCATTGGTCTTAACAGTATCACAGATTTGTAAGAATTCAGTTAAGAATTGAAAAGGATCTTCTGATGGAAGTCCATGAAACTTGTAATTTTGTTGCATCAGAGAAACTAATTGAGGCTTTAGCTCAAAATTATTTGCTCCAATGGTAGGGATTGAGATACTTCTTCCATGTAAGTTGGAATTTGGTGCAGTGAAGTCACCAAGCATCTTCCTTACATTGTTGTTGGGTTCAACCATGTCTCCTTCTTTTTCGAAAATTTCTGTCAGATTTTCTCCAGAGAGTTGAATTTTAGCTTCCCTTAGCTTCCTCTTCAGAGTCCTTTCAGGTTCAGGATCAGCTTCAACAAGAATGTTCTTATCCTTGTTCCTGCTCATATGAAAAAGAAGAGAACAGAAAAGAAAATATGGAATCCTCTATGTCACAGTATAGAGATTCCTTATATGAGTGTAAGAAGAGAAGAATGGAAGAAGGAAAAGATAAGAATTCGAACACAGGGGAGAAGAGTGGGTTCTAATTTTGAGTGAAAGAGGGGTGTTAGTAGATAAATAAATAAATAGAAGGAGATGAGAGATGGAAGAATTCGAAAATAAAACAAAATAAAATAAAAAATATTTTTGTTTTTAATTTAAAATTAAAGTTAAAATTCGAAAATTTTAAGAAGAAAAATGAAATTAAATTAGAATTTAAAATAATTAGTTAATTGAAAAGGAATTTTGAAAAAGTGGGGAAGAATTTTCGAAAATTGGAGAGAGAAAGGTAGTTAGGTGGTTTTGAAAAAGATAAGAATCAAACAGAAAGATAGGATTAATTTGAGAAAGATTTGAAAATCAATTTTGAAAAGATAAGAGGTTAGAAAAGATTTTGAAATTGATTTTGAAAAAGATGTGATTGACATTGAAAAAGATATGATTGAAAATCATTTTGAAAAAGGTTTGAATTGGAAATTAAAAAGATTTGATTTTAAAAATTGAAGTTGATTACTTGACTAACAAGAAACAAAAAGATATGATTTTAAAATTTAAAGATTGAACCTTTCTTATTAGGCAAGTAACAAACTAAAAATTTTAGAGTCAATCACATTAATTGTTAGCATTAATTTCGAAAATATGAAATGAAAATAAGAAAAAGATTTTTGAAAATCATTTTGAAATTTTCGAAATTATGAAAGAAAAAATGAAAAAAATTTGATTTTTGAAAAAAAAAAGTTTTGAAAAGATAGGATTTTTAAATTGAAAATTTGACTTGACTCATAAGAAACAACTAAATTTCAAAAAGTTTTGAAAAAGTCAACTCAAATTTTCGAAAATTTATGAGAGAATAAGGGAAAGATATTTTTTTTATTTTTGAATTTTTAATGAAGAAAGAGAAAAACAACAAAAAGACTCAAAACATGAAAATTGTGAATCAAAACACACAATGCATGCAAGAACACTTTGAATGTCAAAATGAACACCAAGAACTTATTTTTGAAAATTTTTAAGAAAAGAAATACATGCAAGACACCAAACTTAGAAATTTTCAATGTTTAGACACTAACAAATTGAAAATGCATATGAAAAACAAGAAAAGACACAAAACATAAAAATGCAAAGATCAAACAAAGGAGATCATCAAGAACAACTTGAAGATCATGAAGAACATATGATGAATTTTCGAAAATTAAAGAAAATTATAAAAACATGCAATTGACACCAAACTTAAGAATTGACACTATACTCAAACAAGTAACACAATTATTTTTGGTTTTTATGATTTTATTAAATTTTTTTTGGATTTTTCGAAAATTATTTTGAAAAAGTAAAATAAGGATTTCAAAATTTTTAATAGGAATTCCAGGAATCTTGCAATGTTAGTCTAAAACTCCGGTCCAGGAATTAGACATGGCTTACTAGCCAGCCAAGCTTTCAGTGAAAGCTCCGGTCCAAAACACTAGACATGGCCAATGGCCAGCTAAGCTTCAGCATACATAGTTCAAGCATGTGAAGAGGAAGCCTCAGTCCAAAAGAATTTAGACATGGCTTTACAGTTAGCCAGGCTTCAACAGATCATGATGAAACTCTAGAATTCATTCTTAAAAATTCTGAAGAACATAGAATAAATTAAAATTTTTTTTTTGAAAATTTTTTTCGAAAATAGAAATAAAAATAAAAATAAAAAAATTAAAATTAAAATAAAATTTACCTAATCTGAGCAACAAGATGAACCGTCAGTTGTCCAAACTCGAACAATCCCCGGCGACGGCGCCAAAAATTTGGTACACGAAATCGTGAACGTTCATTCTTTGGTAACGGTGCCAAAAACTTAATACGCACATTCATAATCTTAGTTCTTTGTCACAACTTCGCACAACTAACCAGCAAGTGCACTGGGTCGTCCAAGTAATAAACCTTACGTGAGTAAGGGTCGATCCCACGGAGATTGTCGGTTTGAAGCAAGTTATGGTCACCTTGTAAATCTCAGTCAGGCAGATTCAATTGGTTATGGAGATTTGATAATTAAAATATAATTAAAACATAAAATAGGATAGAAATACTTATGTAATTCATTGGTGAGAATTTCAGATAAGCGTATGGAGATGTTTTTATTCCTTCTGAACCTCTGCTTTCCTACTGCTTTCATCCAATCATTCATACTCCTTTCCATGGCAAGCTGTATTTTGGGCATCACCGCTGTCAATGGCTACATCCTGTCCTCTCAGTGAAAATGGTCTAAAATGCACTGTCACCATACGGCTAATCATCTATCGATTCTCGATCCTGTTGGAATAGGATTCAGTAATTCTTTTGCGTCTGTTACTATGCCCAGCACTCGCGAGTTTGAAGCTCCTCACAGCCATCCCTTCCCAGATCCTACTCGGAATACCACAGACAAGGTTTAGACTTTCCAGATCTCAAGAATGGCCGCCAATAATTCTAGCTTATACCACGAAGACTCTGATCGTAGATCAGAAGGCTAAGAAGTACATATTCAAGCTTGTTTACATGTAGAACGGAAGTGTTTGTCAGGCACGCGTTCATAAGTGAGAATGATGATGAGCGTCACATAATCATCACATTCATCATGTTCTTGTGTGCGAATAAATATCTTAGAGAAGAAATAGGCTTGAATTGAATAGAGAAACAATAGTACTTTGCATTAATTCATGAGGAACGGCAGAGCTCCACACCTTAATCTATGGTGTGTAGAAACTCTACCGTTGAAAATACATAAGTGATGAAGGTCCAGGCATGGCCGAATGGCCAGCCCCCTAAATGTGATCAATATGATCTAAAGATGAACAAAAGATGTACAAAAGATGTACCAAATATTTACAAAAGATCTCTAACACAATAGTAAAAAGTTCTATTTATACTAAACTAGTTACTAGGGTTACAGAAATAATTAAATGATGCAGAAATCCACTTCTTGGTCCACCTGGTGTGTGCTTGGGCTGAGCATTGAAGCTTTCACGTGTAGAGGTATTCCTTGGAGTTAAACGCCAGTTTGTAACCTGTTTCTGGCGTTTAACTCCAGAATAAGGCAGAAAGCTAGCGTTGAACGCCAGTTTGCGTTGTCTAAACTCGAGCAAAGTATAGACTATTATATATTGCTGGAAAGCCCTAGATGTCTACTTTCCAACGCAATTCAGAGCGCACCATTTGGGTTTCTTTAGCTCTAGAAAATCCATTTTGAGTGTAGGGAGGTCAGAATCCAACAGCATCTGCAGTCCTTCTTCAGCCTCTGAATCTGATTTTTGCTCAAGTCCTTCAATTTCAGCCAGAAAATATCTGAAATCACAGAAAAATACACAAACTCATAGTAAAGTCTAAAAATGTGATTTTTATTTAAAAACTAATAAAAATATACTAAAAACTAATTAAATCATACTAAAAATTATGTAAAAACAATGTCAAAAAGCGTATAAATTATCCGCTCATCACGTATGCGTGGATGGTCAACTTTGCCATTCCAGGCGTGCGCTGATGACAAGTCATCCTAGACTATTTTAACTAGTCTTTTTCTTTTGTTTTCATTAGAATTATGCACTTTCTTGAGCTACAAGCAAGCTAATTGAGTAGATTTTCATGTTTCCCTTGATTGAACCAACCATATATGAATTCATGCCATTTCATGAGGTTTTATGCTATATTTGTTGCATATTATGAAAGAATGAATATCTCATGATTTTGAGCATAGCTTTGATGAGTTTGGTTGATTAATGATAGGTGAAGAAAGCTTGGAGAAAGGTTGAAGCAAGAAGGAATGGCTAGGAGTGAAGAGAGGACAATGGAATAAGTGAAATTGAACCAGGAAGCAAGAAGCTGGACCTAAAGTTAGCATCAAACTTTTGCACAAACTTTTGGTTGAAAAGTTAGCCCCAACGTTAGCCCCCTAACTTGGAGGCTAACGTTGGGACTTGAAAATTCTTCCCTGGGCTCCAAAAGTTTGCGCCAACGTTAGCCCCCTAACTTTGAGGCTAACGTTGGCACATGAATTTCTCCCCTGGGCACCAAAAGTTTGCGCCAACGTTAGCCCCCTAACTTTGAGGCTAACGTTGGCACATGAATTCCTCCCTGGCCATCCCAATTCCACCAAGAGCAAAGGCCCAACTCAAAGCTTGTAGATCATTTGAAGATAAATAGTAAATAGGATAGAATTCAAGTTCTTCGGGGAGCTTTCCTTTTGGAATTTTCATAATAGTTTTCGGAGAGCTTTTGTTATTGAGTGAACTTTAATTTCTTTGTTTTCATTGCTTTCAATTCTATTTACACTTGTCTTGGATCTTGGATTGGAGAATTGAAGAAATTCTGTTTCAATCTCAATCTTGGATCTCTCTGTTTCTTTACTGTTAATTGAATTTCAATTTCCGGTTACTTGCTTCTCATCTAATTTCTTTGCAATTTACAATTGCCTTGCAATTATTCTTGTTAGATCTAGGAAGGCATTGAGATCTAGACTTAGTTCTCTAGTCTCTGAGTCCTGAGATCTGATTTCCTATTTCAATTCTCTGTTTACTGCTTTCCATGTTCATCTACTTTGCCGTTTCGGATCTGATTCAATCCCAATTCCCTTTTTCTCTTCTGTTTAATGCAATTTAACTTTTCCTTGTTTAATTTCTGCAAATCCAAGTCCCAATCCCCTTTACAATTCAAGTCATTTACATTTCTTGCACTTTAAGATTCCGCAATTTACATTTCTTGCATTCTAAGTTTCTGCTATTTAATTTCTTGTTCTTTAAGATTCAGCAATTTAATTTCTTGCTCTCGTTAATTCCATGCAATTTACATTCTGCAAATCACAAATTACCCAACCAAAACTTGATTCGCTTGACTAAATCAACCACTAAACTAAAATTGCTCAATCCTTCAATCCCTGTGGGATCGACCTCATTCCCGTGAGTTTTTATTACTTGATACGACCCGGTACACTTGCCGGTTAGATTTGTGTGTTTTGGGAGAAATTTATTTTTCACCAAAATACTCATCAAGTTTTTGGCGCCGTTGCCGGGGATTGATTAGATTGACAATGATTAAGTGAGGTGGTGATCTAGATCAAGCACTTTTTCTTTAATTTTGATTAACCCACTAACTGTTTGATTTTTTGCTTAAACTAACTAACACTTCAATCTGGCAGTAAATTGAAGTGTCACTGATTTTGTGCATTTCTCATGCTCTGCTTGTATGTCAAGTACAAGAAGAACCATACCCAATTTTCATGAACAAGACGAAAGAACACTCAGGAGGTTAAGAAGAGCTGAAAGAGGGAAAAATATTGTTGGAGAAGAGGAATCAGACGAAGAATTCCAAGA
>NC_029786.2:53294216-53297148 GCF_000816755.2 Arachis ipaensis | reverse complement strand
CCATATCCCCAGAGGTTCAACAAAGAGGTTAAGGACCAGCATTTTCACAAATTCCTTGAGATTTTTAAGAAGCTGGAAATCAATATTCCCTTGGCTGAAGCACTTGAGCAAATGCCTCTATATTCCAAATTTCTGAAGGATCTTATCAACAAGAAAAGAAGTTGGCTTGAAAGGGAAACCATATTACTCACCGAGGAATGCAGTGCTGTGATTCAACGGGGTATTCCACCAAAACTTAAGGATCCGGGAAGTTTTGTAGTCTCATGCACTATTGGCAAGATAATTCTCAACAAGGCTCTTTGTGACCTGGGTGCCAGCATCAATTTAATGCCTCTCTCAATGATGAGAAAACTTGCCATAGAAGAACTTAAACCCACCAGGATGTCACTAGTCATGGCTGACAGATCAATCAAGACACCCAATGGAATTGTGGAGAATCTGTTGGTGAAGGTTGGGGAGTTTATTTTTCCAGCAGACTTTGTAATTTTGGACACTGAAGAAGAAGGAAACGACTCAATCATTCTGGGAAGGCCATTTCTACACACAGCAAGGGCCATCATTGATGTAGAAAAAGGAGAAATGACCTTCAGGGTCCATAATGAACAAATGATCATAAATGTGTTCAAATCAATGCAAAACGCTCCTGAGCAAGAGAATTACGTAAGAGTGGATATGATAGACAGTTTGGTGGAAGAAACATTGGAAGAAAATTTTCAAGAACAAAAAGGAAATCAAGGGGCAACAGAGGAACAAGTGGCTGAGACCTTCACTGAGCAAGATGAAAGACAAGATAAGAAGGAAGATGTACAAAAACAAGAACTGAAGCCTTTACCCACCCATCTCAAATATGCATTCCTTGGCACATCGGAGAGCTTCCCAGTAATCATTAATTCATCCCTGACAAAGAAGGAAGAAGGAGAACTTCTTGACGTACTCAAAGCTCATAAAGATGCTTTAGGATGGACCATTGATGACCTGAAGGGAATCAGCCCTGCAGTATGTATGCATAAAATCCTCTTGGAAGATAATTCCAAACCAGTGGTTCAACCGCAAAGAAGGCTAAATCCTACAATGAAGGAAGTTGTCCAGAAGGAAGTAATAAAGTTGTGGAATGCAGGGATAATCTTCCCAATATCTGACAGCCCATGGGTAAGCCCGGTTCAAGTTGTACCAAAGAAGGGAGGAATGACGGTCATCACTAATGAGAAGAATGAGTTGATCCCTACCAGAACAGTGACTGGGTGGAGGATGTGCATAGACTATAGAAGATTGAATGATAGATAATTCCAAACCAGTGGTTCAACCGCAAAGAAGGCTAAATCCTACAATGAAGGAAGTTGTCCAGAAGGAAGTAATAAACTTGTGGAATGCAGGGATAATCTTCCCAATATCTGACAGCCCATGGGTAAGCCCGGTTCAAGTTGTACCAAAGAAGGGAGGAATGACGGTCATCACTAATGAGAAGAATGAGTTGATCCCTACCAGAATAGTGACTGGGTGGAGGATGTGCATAGACTATAGAAGATTGAATGATGCCACCAGGAAGGATCATTTACCTCTCCCATTCATTGATCAGATGCTGGAAAGGTTAGCCGGCCATGCCTATTACTGCTTTTTGGACGGATATTCTGGGTATAATCAAATCGTGGTGGACCCCAAGGACCAAGAGAAAACAGCCTTTACATGTCCATTTGGAGTTTTTGCATATCGGAGGATGCCTTTTGGGCTCTGCAACGCCCCTGCCACATTTCAAAGGTGTATGCTCTCCATTTTCTCTGATATGGTTGAAAAATTTTTAGAAGTCTTCATGGATGACTTCTCTGTTTTTGGTGATAATTTCAATGCTTGCCTAAACCATTTAACTCTTGTCTTGAAACGGTGCCAAGAAACTAACTTGGTTTTAAAATGGGAGAAATGCCATTTCATGGTACCCGAAGGGATTGTTCTTGGCCATAAAGTTTCAAGAAAAGGGATAGAGATTGATAAGGCAAAGGTTGAAATCATAGAAAAACTCCCTCCACCAATTAATGTGAAATCTGTTAGAAGTTTCTTGGGGCATGCCGGATTTTACAGAAGTATGGTGGTAGTCACTTTTGCAACAAACAAATGGAGAAACTCCTTCACAAATATGGAGTAATTCACAAAGTAGCCACACCTTACCATCCTCAAACTAACGGCCAAGCTGAACTTGCAAATAGAGAATTAAAGAAGATCCTAGAGAAAACAGTAGGAAGCACAAGAAAAGATTGGGCTAGAAAGCTAGAGGATGCATTGTGGGCATATAGGACTCCTTTCATAACTTTTTCAATAAGAGTGTTGGATAACTGCTATGTATTGCAAGAAGCTAAGTTTGGTGTTGCACACCAAAAACAATCGAAGGGAGAATGTAGGATGCTAAGTTTGGTGTTCCACCAAAACTTCATTCTAACTTCCTGCACATTGCTAGTTCCAAGCAATCAAACAGATTATTCAACAACTTAACTATTTTTGTTTAGTCCCAATATCATAACCTTTAGCAAGGACATAAAAGTTTGCCCAGAGTTAACCTGTTGAATCAGAAGAAGTAGCAAGGAATTAAGTGGAAGTTAACCACCAATTGAAGGTACCATGCATAAAGACTCAAAAAGGGGCACAACAGAAAGAAGAACAAAAGAAATGCAAACCAATAGGTTGTATCTATACTTAACCTTTACTGTTAAGAAATATTTTTGATTGATGTCTTGATAAAGTGTTCATTTAGTTCAAACAGATTCAAACTTCTCTTAGAATAAGTAAACTAGTCTATGTGTATGCTTGTGTATTCACTTTCACTTGACAAGAAGCATGTGTTGTCCCCTGCATCTTTTAATTCAATAAAAGAACAGTTTGAATGCGAAGCAAGATAGTCTCTGTTAGATAGAAGTAGAATAAAAGTAAGTGGTGGTATGTGTGT
>NC_029786.2:53284251-53293804 GCF_000816755.2 Arachis ipaensis | reverse complement strand
AAGCTGGACCTAAAGTTAGCATCAAACTTTTGCACAAACTTTTGGTTGAAAAGTTAGCCCCAACGTTAGCCCCCTAACTTGGAGGCTAACGTTGGGACTTGAAAATTCTCCCCTGGGCTCCAAAAGTTTGCGCCAACGTTAGCCCCCTAACTTTGAGGCTAACGTTGGCACATGAATTTCTCCCCTGGGCACCAAAAGTTTGCGCCAACGTTAGCCCCCTAACTTTGAGGCTAACGTTGGCACATGAATTCCTCCCTGGCCATCTAACGTTGGCACATGAAAATTCAAGGGAGAGGAGCAAAAGTTTGCACCAACGTTAGCCCCCTAACTTGGTGGCTAACGTTGGCGCCACAAGCACATTAGGCAAGGCCAACGTTAGGGTCAAAGTTAGACCCCTAACGTTGGCACCAACGTTGATATCAGCAAATTGTGCTAGCTGATATCAACGTTGGTTCACTTCGGTTCTTCTCCAAACTTCAAAAGCAATCAACCAAGGCCTCTTTTAACCCAATTCCACCAAGAGCAAAGGCCCAACTCAAAGCTTGTAGATCATTTGAAGAAAGTGTATAAATAGGATAGAATTCAAGTTCTTCGGGGAGCTTTCCTTTTGGAATTTTCATAATAGTTTTCGGAGAGCTTTTGTTATTGAGTGAACTTTAATTTCTTTGTTTTCATTGCTTTCAATTCCATTTACACTTGTCTTGGATCTTGGATTGGAGAATTGAAGAAATTCTGTTTCAATCTCAATCTTGGATCTCTCTATTTCTTTACTGTTAATTGAATTTCAATTTCCGGTTACTTGCTTCTCATCTAATTTCTTTGCAATTTACAATTTCCTTGCAATTATTCTTGTTAGATCTAGGAAGGCATTGAGATCTAGACTTAGTTCTCTAGTCTCTGAGTCCTGAGATCTGATTTCCTATTTCAATTCTCTGTTTACTGCTTTCCATGTTCATCTACTTTGCCGTTTCGGATCTGATTCAATCCCAATTCCCTTTTTCTCTTCTGTTTAATGCAATTTAACTTTTCCTTGTTTAATTTCTGCAAATCCAAGTCCCAATCCCCTTTACAATTCAAGTCATTTACATTTCTTGCATTCTAAGTTTCTGCTATTTAATTTCTTGTTCTTTAAGATTCAGCAATTTAATTTCTTGCTCTCGTTAATTCCATGCAATTTACAATCTGCAAATCACAAATTACCCAACCAAAACTTGATTCACTTGACTAAATCAACCACTAAACTAAAATTGCTCAATCCTTCAATCCCTGTGGGATCGACCTCACTCCCGTGAGTTTTTATTACTTGATACGACCCGGTACACTTGCCGGTTAGATTTGTGTGTTTTGGGAGAAATTTATTTTTCACCAAAATACTCATCAAGCGCGTGACTCACGCTTGCACGTGGATATAGAAATTTTCTTCTTTCACGCGTACGTGTCGCTCAAAAATTCTTTAGCTCCAGAATTGAGCATTTTATCACAACGTTGGGGGTAATGTTAGCTTGCCAACGTTACCTCAAACGTGAGCACCAGCACATTATGCAGAGAATTGTTCTGCTCCCTTCCAACGTTTGAGGCAACGTTGGTGGTCCAACTTGGCCACCAACGTTGCTTCTTCTTCAACTTCCTTCCATGCCTCCTTCACCTGTCATCAACCAATACATGCATCAAAGCCTTACTAAAGTCATGAGAATTCTCATTATTCTTAGCGTACAATTAATTATAGTATAATTCTCATGAAATTACATCAAATTAACCATAGTTGGATGAATCTAGGTATGCATGAATTTCTACCCAAATTGCTTACTTATAACTCAAGAAAGTGCATAAAACCTATTAAAAATAAAGAAAAAGGCTAGTGAAACTAGCCTAAGATGCCCTGGCATCACAACACCAAACATAAATCTTGCTTGTCCCTAAGCAAGCACTGAATTATTGAGAAGAAAGAATAAAATGGAAAGTGATGTTCATATCAGCAAGTCAATATTAGTAGTTCATGGGGTTTTATGCAGACGATGCAATAACTCACTTCTTATTGATCCTTAGGAATAGAATGTCTTCTTTAAGCATTAACTAACATACTGCTATGACCTCTTATTATTCACTCATCCTTGGTAATTGATTTTCTTTGTTTTTCTTTTCCTGTGAGCTTATTTCTCACTTGTAGCTAGTGTCATGTGTTGTAGCAGCTCCTTATCTTATTTTCACTCAACACATATTCACTACAGACACTTGGCTCACAATTCTTCTTAAGACATTGTGCCCAGCACCTCTTTGGGTTACTAAATGCCTTGTAACTAGGTTGCTCTTGATAATGGACTTTCGGTTGATAATCCTGGGTTAGTTAACCCAAGTTACCAAGTGTTAAAGCACTCTATAGAACCTAATCATCCAAGCAGATCCTAGTACAAAGACACCACAGGCATATGTCCTAAGGTCCAAGCTATTGGTGTCTAGCCTTATTCTTTTGCTTTCTTCTGTTTTTGTTGCCACTTTTGGCTTTTCTTTTTCTTTCTTTCTATTTGCTTTTCTTTCTTCCAAGGACTTTTATTTGCTAAGATTCATAGATAGCATGCTAGTTTATACTAAAAAGGGAGATAGTCTATCCTTTCATTCATTATACATAAGCTACTACACAATCTAACACATATACCACCACTTACTGTTATTTTACTTCTTGCTAAAAAGGAACTCTTCCACTTCTTATTCAAACATTTCTTTTATTTAAATTGAAAAGACTCAGGGGACAAAACAAGTATTTAAACAAGTGAAAGTGAAAACACACACACCTAGGCTAGCATACTTATTGCAAAATTAAACAAAACAGAATGCAAAATGACTTAAACTTAAAGTTACTATCAACTAAACAGACATGTTCTTTCTTTATTGAATAGAATAACCAAGGAACAAGTCCACCTTTCATTTTTTATCCTGTTTGTCTTTCTTCTTCTTCTCACTTGCTTGCTTACTAGTTTCTCCCTTGCCTTTTCCCTTTAGCTTTGTCCAGAATCCAGCTTTCTTCATTGTCTCTTCCACTCTGTTTTCAAGGCGTATTGCTTTGTCTACTTCTATGTCACTTCTTTCCTTGAAGTATTGATCATAAATTGGAAATGCTGGGTCCATACTATATAGATGTTCCGCAATGTAGTTGAGCTTGATTTGACAATTTATGTTATAATCAGATTGAACTCCATATCTTGCATCCTGAAGAGTTGTGAACTCCTTGAATGCTCTCATATTATCAACATGAAGTTCGGCCAGCTGGATGAAAGATCCTTGAAATTGTAAAGCTTGTTCTCTTTGCATAACTAGAGATCTTGACTTAAAATCTCTCTGTTGGCTCATCATTCTCAACTGAAGCTCCTCTTGTCTCTCTTGAGCTTTCATGTATTGTGAATGGAATTCTTCTTGTTTCTCTTGAACTCTCATGTACTTTTTGGATAGCCTTTCAATTGCTTCTTGCATCTGCCCTATCTCCATGTTGGTTTGTGGTTGGAATTATTGCTCTTCTTCTTTTTCTGCATCTTGTTCTTCTTCCTCCCGTGGTGCCTCTCTCCTTCGCCTCCTCTTTGGTCTTCGACTTTATTGTGCCTTTGTGACATTCATCATCCTTTCAAGGGTCATAGGCATGCCTGGATGCAGCCATGTTGGGTTTGCATCCTCCATTGGCACTCTGGCCTTCATGCATAACCTCATAATGGTGCTTGGATAATGGAGCCAAGCTTCAGCAGAATTTTTCTCTGCAACCTTTTGAATATCATTTGCAATGATCTCATGAATTTTTATCTCTCCTCCCACCATTATGTAGTGTAGCATGACATCCCTTTTCTTGTTAACTTTCGAGGTGTTCACTGTGCCCAAAATTGATCTCTTTATCAGCTCATACCAACCTTTTACTTCAGGGATGAGATCTCCTTTTTTCAAGAACTTGTGCCCTACTTGATTGTCCCTCTCCCAGTCAGCATTAAACACACAGATATCACTAGAGATTTCATCATAATCTAGGTTCTCATTCACTCTTTCTTGGTACCCCAGCTCATCAAAATGTGCTAGTCTTAGTCCTAAGACCTTCATAATGGTCTTTGGACTAAAATCTACTTCCACACCCCGTACAAAAATCTTGTACATTGGGGCTTCTGTCATATCTAGCATTGCAATGTTAGCATAAAACTCTCTTATGATATTGGCATTAATCCTGGTGATTATTGAGGTGAGTGCCTCCCATTTTCTCTTTCTGATTCTGGCTCTTATTTCTAGACATCCATCCTCAGGTAACTAAAAGGGGATTTCTGGATATATCTTTTTGTCATTCATCCACCCAAGTTGCATTTGGTGATACCATGATTTGAACTTCCATTGATCATAGTCACTTTCACCTTCCTCAGTAACAGGTTCCTTTCTTCTCCTTCTTTTGAAACTTGAAGAAGATGCCATACTTTCCTTGATGATTAACCGAATGGAGGTTGATGGTTTATGAAGAGGGGTGACTAGTATGATGCACTCTTGATGAAAAGGTGGTTTGAAGGTTAGGTACTGTTGTGGAGACAAATGAATGAGGATGATTTATTGCACATAAACACGGTTGTTGGGTTTTGGCTTTAGAGAGCACAAGTGCCGAATGTGTTTAGAGTACAAGAAGTATGAACATTTTGGGTTCATATGCACGGTCCAAGTGAAGCCATTTATAGTGAGCTTTAACGAAGAATGGATGGTTAGGATTCTTTGGGAGAGGTTATGAATGAAGGGTGTGCATGCAAGGTTGCATGAAGACAAAAGTTACCTCTTCAATAAGCATATCTTTTCGGTCTTCTAGGTCCCTCTTCTCAAGGTGTGCAGATTTTTATTCCCAAGAAGCACCCTTCCAACCATGTGACTTACCTTTTGTCCTCATGCTATCTTTATCATCCATTCCCTTGTCCCTTTCATTAAATAGTTCTTCTGCTCACCTAACCATCATAACAAGACAAAAGAAGTAAGTACTAACAAGTGGCGGCAAGAGAACAATTAATATTTAAAGCTAAAAATTTGACTAGAATTCCTTATGCTTGTTTAACCAACCGTGACTCCTTTTGTGCTCTTATATGTAGTCTTGAAGGACACCAAACTTAGTGTTTGGCTATATGGTTCAAAGTGTTACTTCCTCCAAGTATTGTCATTGAGATCTCAACTGGATTAGTGTCACTTTTGGTTAAACCATCATGAGAAACACTTTATTTTTCTATTTCTAAACATGAACTAAAAATTATAAACATGATTGCATTTTCATGACTTTTAAAACTCAAAAGAACTTTTACTCTCATGCCTTGTTCTTGCAATATATAGAACACCAAACTTAATGTTTGGCTATATATTCCAAGAAACACATGTCAAGATGGCAATATGATCATCATTTTTGAAAGGCATCTTAGTGTGTCTATAGGCACACCAAACTTAGAATTGGATCATATGCTTCACAATGTCATGGATAGTTGTCAAAATTGTCTATAAGAGCTTGAATTCATGTTAGAGCAACAATTATTATTCATACTGAAGTATCAAAAACAAAGAAACTAAATCATGGGCTGCCTCCCATGGAGCGCTTCTTTAGCGTTATTAGCTTGACGGTTGGTTTACAATTAGGGCGGATTGTAATGCCTCAAATCTTCTCCCCTCATAGTGAAGCTTTCTCCACTTGACTCCTTGATGATTTCTACATGTTCCAATGAAAGGACCTTTTTGACTGTGAACACTTGGGGTAACTGAGATGGAAGCGTCGGAAGCTGTGTTGAGATTAATGGATGGTGAGATGATATCACCTTGTTTCCTGGGAAAAGATCTTCTGTAGGAATTTAATTTATTTCTCCATCTACTTGGCGCTTTCTTCACAACTCTTTTCTCTTCTTCCAGTAGTGCTCCATTGATCATTGTGTCAGGCAGTTCCTCGTTAGCTGCTCTTCCCAACTCTTGTGGCTTCAGTTCTTTCTTGAGTTCTCTTGGTTGCTGTATCTCTTGAAATTCTTACTTGTTCACTAAGGACTATTTCAGTGGTTCAGCTGTTGATTCACTGTTGCTTTCTGTTCATACCTTGGGTCGAGCTATCTGACCCGGGATGTTTACCGACGAGACGACCGACGTCTTCAGGTCAGACTATCCGACCTCTTCTCAAAGAGCTCGGCCAAATCACCAGGAAAGCCCAAAAAAGGGCCCAGATAGAGTAACACGACCCAAATCCAAAGGCAGCCCAAGCCTATCGAGATAAGGGCGGTTCCCTTGAAGATAAAGATGACTTCACTCAAAGATAAGATAAGATAAGATAACTATCTTATCCCCAGAAAGGTCATCCTCTACTATTATAAATACACTGGAGCATCCAGCTATAACTCATACTCTGATTCTACTAAAAACCTGCTTAATACCCTTGCTAACTTAAGCATCGGAGTCCCTTGCAGGTACCACCAACCTCCGGTGACAAAGGATCAGCAGCATTACCAGTCCAACAAGTCGGATGCGACTGCTCCGGCCACCACCCACACGCCAGACACGTCATCGCCAATCAGTACAGAAGATCTCGTCCGAGATCGACCTACAGTTTCAGGTAACCCTTGGAACATTGGCGCCATTGCCGGGGAATCTGGAAGTCATCCCACCACCATGGCGGACAACCATGACAACGACCACGATTTGGATCTAGAAGATAGAACGCCGCACAAGAACACGGACCCTACACCAAAAGATACTCCTCAACCTAATAAAAACAACGATTCACCAAATGTGGGAGCCATGGAGGCACTTCAAGATCATTTAAAGCAACTCAAAAAAGAGGTGGAGCACCAACAAGAAGCTGAGAGAGATCTACGAAGGGAAGTTAGGCGACGCCGCGAGTTAGAGGACAAGCTCCTAAAACTCGAAGCAAATCTCAAGACTAAGACTACTCAATCGGGTCACGAAGACGACTCCCGTAAGGACCAAGACCCATTCACCAAAGAGATCATGAGGACCAAAATCGCAAAGGACTTCAAACATCCCAACATGACTTTATACGATGGCACAGCAGATCCCTGCCATCATCTCAGTAACTTCAAAAGTAGAATGTACCTTACCGATGCCTCAGATGCAGTTCGCTGCAAAGCCTTCCTGACTACTTTAACAAAGACAGCAATTAGATGGTTCGACAATCTACCTCCTAGGTCCATCTCAAGCTTCGACGACTTAGCCAAGAAGTTTCTGGCCAGATTCTCCATCCAAAAAGACAAAGCTAAGCACACCCCAAGTCTATTAGGAATCAAGCAAGGAGATCAGGAAAGTCTCCGCAGTTACATGGAAAGATTCAACAAAGCACGTCTGAACATATAAACCCTACCAACAGAGGCCGCCATTATGGGTCTCATCAACGGCTTACGAGAAGGACCTTTTAGCCAGTCTATATCGAAAAAACACCCCACATCTCTGAACGAAGTGCAAGAATGAGCAGAGAAGTACATCAACATGGAGGAAACCTCTCGACTAGGAGAGACCTCAAAATCTGGACTCAACTACTCCCCCCGAGATAAGGATAAAGAATCCAAAGAGAAAGAAGATCAACATGGGAAAAAAATCAAAAAATATCACAATTACACCCCTCTTCAGGTGTCCCTTGTAGATGTCTACAGAGAAGTTTGTCATACTGAAAAAATACCCCCAGCTCGACCACTCAAAGGCAGAAAAGGAGGAAGAAATCGGACTGAATATTGTGAATATCATTGAATCCGTGGGCATTCCACCAACAAATGCTTTGACTTAAAGAATGTCATAGAAAAACTAGTAAGAGAAGGGAAATTAGGTTGATACATAGCCACCCGAGACAATGAGCAAAGAAAAAGGAGAAGGGACGAAGATGTCGGACGAACTGAGCGATCACCTCGTACACCAGAGAAACACGTCCACATGATACACGGAGGATTTGCGGGAGGAGGAATCTCCAAATCATCTCGCAAAAGATATCTTAAAGAAGTATATCATGTCGAGGGAAAAGAGGAAGCACCTGACATCCCCACAATTACTTTTACCAAAAAGGACGCATCCGGCATCATCTCAGGACACAACGATCCCATGGTCATCACTATTATACTGGCAAACGCAAATCTCCACCGCACACTGGTAGACCAAGGAAGCTCCGCCGACATCTTGTTCAAAACTGCCTTCGACAAACTTGGCTTGGAAGAAAAAGAACTCAGAGCATATCCAAATAGCTTGTTCGGACTGGGAGACACTTCAGTTCAGCCACTTGGATACATCCCATTACACACGACATTTGAAAAAGGAAACCAGTCAAGAACACTCAAGATAGACTACATCGTGGTCGATGTGAAGTCAGCCTACAATGCCTTAATAGGTCGGACAACCTTAAATTATCTCGGCGCAGTAATCTCGACTCCACATCTATGCATGAAGTTCCCAACTACAGAAGGGATAGCTACAATAAAAGCAGACCAGAAGATAGCGCACCGTTCTTACAACGAAAGTCTAAACCTCAGAGGCAGAAGAGAAGAATTCCACACCATCGAACTCGGTGGAGTTCAGAGGCGGGAAGAACTCTGCCCACAACCCGAAGGCAAAGTAGAAAAAGTCCAGATCAGAGATATCGCGGACAAAAAAACCAATATCGGTACAATCCTAAAAGGAGGCACAAAAGAATCACTCGTACAGTTCTTACGAGATAACGTCGACCTCTTTGCATGGAAGGCTGCAGACATGCCAGGCATAGACCCCAAGTTAATGTGCCACAAGCTAGCAGTCCACCCAGGATCTCGGCCAGTATAACAGAGACATAGAAAGCTCGGACCAGAACGATCCCAAGCTGCGGAAGAGCAGGTATAAGCTCTACTGGAGGCAGGATTCATAAGAGAAGTCAAGTACCCACTATGGCTAGCTAACGTCATCTTGGTGAAAAAATCAAATGGGAAGTGGCGGATGTGCACCAACTACACTGATCTCAACAAAGCCTGCCCAAAAGATCCTTATCCACTCCCAAGTATCGACGCTCTAGTGGATGCCTCCTCCGGATATAAATACTTCTCGTTTATGGACGCATATTCGGGATACAATCAAATCCCGATGTACCCACCCGACCAAGAAAAAACTTCATTCTTAACCCCAAAAGCAAACTACTGCTACATCGTCATGCCTTTTGGACTTAAAAACACAGGAGCTACTTACCAGAGATTGATGAATAAGGTCTTTACAGATCATATCAGAAAAATCATGGAAGTCTATGTGGACGACATGCTAATAAAGATGCAAAGTGAAGAGACGTTACTGTCCGACCTCACCCAAGTATTCGACAATATAAGAAGGCATGGCATGCGACTTAATCCTGCAAAATGCACCTTCGCAGTAGAAGCTGGCAAATTCTTGGGTTTTATGCTTACACAAAGAGGAATCGAGGCAAATCCACATAAATGCCAGGCCATACTCGATGTGAAGAGCCCAAATTGTGTCAAAAAGATACAACAGCTCAATGGAAGATTGGTAGCCTTGTCCAGATTTCTAGCGGGATCAGCAATAAGATCTCTCCCCTTCTATGCTACTCTAAGGA
>NC_029786.2:53268737-53284088 GCF_000816755.2 Arachis ipaensis | reverse complement strand
AAGAGGTTTGAATGGACAACGGAGTGCGAGCAAACATTCCAAGATTTTAAAAGATTCCTGGGACAACTACCTATCCTATCTCAGCCACGGGAAAGAGAACCACTTATATTATACCTCGCAGTAGGAAGTCGGGCAGTAGCCTCAGCATTAGTCTGAGAAGACGACAGTGGGCAACAACCTGTATATTTCATCACCAAAGCATTACAAGGATCCGAGCTGAACTACCAAAAAATAGAAAAATTCGCCTACGCTCTCGTACTAATATCCCAATGACTGCGTCCGTACTTCCAAGCTCACACCATTAGGGTTCGAACCAACTAACCCATAAAAGGGATTTTGCAGAAAATAGACTTAGCAGGTAGAATCTTGCAATAGGCAGTCGAGTTGTCTGAATTCGACCTTCAATATGAAGCTCGGACAGCCATCAAATCGCAATATCTGGCCGACTTCATTGCAGAATTTATAAGCATCCCGAAAATCCCTACAGAATGGAATCTCTATGTAGATGGTTCCTCAAATAAAACTAGAAGCGGCGCGGGTGTGGTAATAGAAAGCGACCAGGGAACCCAAATCGAACTTTCCCTCAAATTCGGGTTCCCTGCCTCAAACAACCAAGCTAAATATGAGGCGCTATTAGCTGGTTTGAAACTGGCTACGGAGGTTGGAGCTCAAAAGCTTATAATCTTCAGTGACTCAAAAGTAGTCACTTCACAAATAGCAGGGAACTACTAAGCCAAAGATCCTACCATGAAAAAGTACCTGGATAAAACCAGAGAATAGCTCGGACAACTTAGGGAATATGAGGTCCGCCACATACCCCGAGAACAGAATGCCCGAGCTGACGCACTCTCAAAACTAGCCAGTACCAAACCAGGGGGCAACAATAAAAGCCTCATCCAAGAAATGCTGCAGAACCCGTCAATCTCGGAAGAAGAAAAAGTCCTATCTATAACAAGTCCGGATCAAGGGTGGATGACCCCCATAATTAACTACCTCAAAACAGAAACACTCCCCACATATAAGAAGGAGGCAAAGAGGTTAAAAAAGGAGGCATAATACTACACTATCATAAACAATACTCTATACAAAAGAGGGATTTCAATACCATTATTAAAATGCGTACCGACTCCAACACAAAGGAAGTTTTAGAAGAAGTACACAGTGGCATCTATGGCAATCATCTCGGAGCACAGGCACTTGCCAAAAAAGTACTCCAGGTCGGATTCTATTGGCCAATTCTACAAAAAGAAGCCACAGAGTTCATTAAGACGTGTCCACCATGTCAGAAACATGCCAACTTTCACATCGCCCCACCAGAGGAGCTCATCAGCGTAACCTCACCCTGGCCATTCGCAAAATGGGGACTCGACCTTCTCGGACCTTTCCCTCAGAGATCAGGACAAGTCAAATTCCTCATAGTAGGGGTAGACTACTTCACAAAATGGATCGAGGCAGAACCTCTAGCTAACGCCACTGCTCAAAGAAGTCAAAAATTCCTATATAGAAACATTGTCACAAGGTTTGGGGTTCCATATTCCATCACCACGGACAATGGCACCCAATTCACAGATGCAGGCTTCAGAAAGTTAGTGGCCGACTTGAACATAAAATACCAATTCACCTCCATAAAACATCCCCAGGCCAATGGACAAGCCGAAGCTGCCAACAAAGTCATATTGGCTGGGCTAAAACGGAGATTACAGGACGCAAAGGGAGCCTGGACTGAAGAGCTTCTACAAGTCCTATGGGCATACCGAACAATGCCACATTCCACCACAAAGGAATCACCCTTCCGATTAGCTTATGGAATGGAGGCAATGATCCCAGTGGAGATTGAAGAAGGGTTTCCCAGAGTGATCCACTATAATGAAGAAGCCAACTCCCAACTTCAAAGGAAAGGACTCGACCTACTTCCAGAAATCCGAGAAAGAGCTCAGATCAGGGAAGAAGCATTGAAACATCGAATGGCTTCGAGATACAATCAAAAGGTAGCACCGCGAAGCTTTGCAGAGAACGACCTCATCCTAATCTGAAATGATATCGGAACAACTTGACCTGGAGAAGGAAAGCTGGCAGCAAATTGGAAAGGACCCTACCGAGTCATAGAAGTACCTGGAAAGGGCTACTACAGACTATCCGAACTCAAAAGACGAGAGCTTCCTAGGTCATGGCACGCCTGCAACCTAAGAAGGTACTATTGTTAGGGGTAATAAAGGATCTTAAGATAAGGCGCACTATTTTTCCTGAAAAGGTTTTTTAATGAAGTGCCAAGCCAAGACCTACAAATTGCCCGACTTAGAGGGATAAAACTCTCACATGTATATATCTGCATTTTCTTTTGAATAAAATTGTTTAGAACTTCTACAAATTCTCAAGATGCATTAATCTGAAACGCTAAAAATTCATCGCCCGATTATAAAGCTACAGATCGGCAGAAAGTGAAAATCAAATTCACTGCATGATCGCGATAAAGACCAACAAAGATGAAAATCAAATTCATCAAAAGGTCGACCAAACGGGGATTGAACCCAATTTCTACAAAATCGGCAAAGATGAAAACAGAATAATGCAAGAAGTTATCGAAAGTGATCCATAGAAAGGACCTCACGAGGTCTTAAATAAATGGATTGCTAAAAAATAACTTAAAGACCGGCCAACGAAAAGAAGTCGTACTGGTCGAACACAATAACCAAAGTTATAAAAAGTAAATCCCTGGAAAGAGGTCTGGCCAACCCTATAAAAGAGGATTACTAAAATAACTTAGAAGGGCCTGACATGATGAAGTCGGCCCAGAACATAAAGTTATAAAAGTAATCCCTGAAAGAGACCTGAACAAGGTCCAAAAAAGAGGATTACTAAAATAACTTAGAAGGGCCCGACATGATGAAGTCGGCCCAGAACATAAAGTTATAAAAGTAGTCCCTGAAAGAGACCTAAACAAGGTCCAAAAAAGAGGATTACTAAAATAACTTAGAAGGGCCCGACATGATGAAGTCGGCCCAGAACATAAAGTTATAAAAGTAGTCCCTGAAAGAGACCTGAACAAGGTCCAAAAAAGAGGATTACTAAAATAACTTAGAAGAGCCCGACATGATGAAGTCGGCCCAGGACATAAAGTTATAAAAGTAGTCCCTGAAAGAGACCTGAGCAAAGTCCAAAAAAGAGGATTACTAAAATAACTTAGAAGAGCCCGACATGATGAAGTCGGCCCAGAACATAAAGTTATAAAAGTAGTCCCTGAAAGAGACCTGAGCAAAGTCTAAAAAAGAGGATTACTAAAATAACTTAGAAGAGCCCGACATGATGAATTCGGCCCAGAACATAAAGTTATAAAAGTAATCCCTGAAAGAGACCTGAACAAGGTCCAAAAAAGAGGATTACTAAAATAACTTAGAAGGGCCCGACATGATGAAGTCGGCCCAGAACATAAAGTTATAAAAGTAATCCCTAAAAGAGACCTGACAAAGGTTCAAAAAGAGGATTACTAGAAATAACTTAGAAGGGACCAACGCAAAGAAGTCGGCCCAAAAAACCAAAACGTTATAAAAAGTGATCCCTGAACAGAAGACCTAACAAAGGTCCAAACAAAACGGATCACTAGAAATAACTTCAGGCCGAAGTAAGGAAGTCGACATACAAGTTGGACCCAAATCAAGCCACTAGTATGAAAATACAAAGGCAATCCAAAGAGGTCGGACAATAAGGCTCCAACACTCCCAAAAAACCTAAAAGGTACCAGATAGATGCAGACAAACATGTCATAAAAAGCACAAGGTTTAATAATAACAAACTCAAGAGGCCACCAAAATCAGCCCCAAGAGCTTGAAAACTACTTGGTTTTTTCAAAATAAAGTTGCTAAACAAGCAACTAAGAAAGTAGCAAAAGTCAGAACCACCATTTACAAAATATAAAAAGTCCAAAAGCCCACAAGCCGGGCTATCTACGCTAAAATCTAGAATAATCATTGAGGATCCAAAGACTTCTCAGTAGCATCAACACGGGGTGAAGGAGGACGAGTCTGAAGAGGCACCGCATCCACTGTCCCATCATCCCGGTTCAAGATTTGACAATCTGGTTTTGACTTGGGACGACCAACCTCAGCTAAAGGAACTGAAGAAGTTGGCACAACAGAAGCTTTGGTGGCAGGCACTGAAGGAGGGTCGACATCATCATCATCATCAGGGTCATCAGGGATAAATTTACCATCCTTTACGACGTTATCCAAGCTGAAGAGAGTAAGGTTGAGCTCGGGTGCATGAACCCGATCCTGCTCCTTCAGGTTCTCATAAGCAGCAGTTACACTACCTACAAGGTGACCCTGGAGCTCGGCATAATCAGCTCGGGCAGACTCTAAATCATCCCTGAGACGCATCATTTCCCTATAGGTCGTGACATAACTCTCCTTGTGCTTGAACACTGTGTCTTCAGCCAACTTCGCAGAAGCCGCCAAGGCAATAGAACTAGCCTTTTCACCCTCCAACTCTTTCTCCAACTTGGTCACCTTCACCTCAAGCTCCTCCTTCAAACCCTTCATCCGGTCAAACTCCAACTTAGCCTCCTCCATAAAAGCCTTTGTAGCATGAATGGAAAGATCCTGAGAAGTCCGATATAAAGCCGCCCCCATGTGTGCCATTTTGACGCCGCTCCGAGTAATAAAGTCCAAATGGCGAAGGAGAGAAATATCGTCAGTAGGGATGATGCCATAAGGACCAATTTGTTGGTCCACAAACTCGACAGCATCAAAATTAGGGGCATCAAGGTTAAAGGGCTCAGCGGTTTTCTGCTTTTTCGGGGGAGGAGCGCCAGAGGTAGCGATAGAAGCCTGTGGAGGATCAACCAAACGAACCCAAGGAGTAGGAATCATCCTCCGCGGTCCAGGAGAGCTCGGTACAGATGGCTTTGACTGAACCTGAGAAGACCCCTCCCTGGCTATCTTGGCCGAGATGTTCTGAGCTGCAGTAGCTTTCCTCGCCTTCTTAAAGGCCTTCATAGATTTATTATTTTTAATCATCTCTGCAAACAAACATCACAGCGAGAAGAGATGGAGAAGAAGGGGTTGGGGGGCGCGACAGGGTAGGGTTTCACGTGACTGGAGGGGTTAATGAATTTGAATCCACGCGATCGCGTGGAGCACGCAGTCGCTTGGCTAGGGTGGAATGGGGGTTGACGCGATCGCGTGGGTGGCGCGATCGCATGGAATGGAAAAATGGTGAATGACGCGGTCGCGTGAGGCATGCGACCGCGTCGCTGGAAATTGGGCGAAACGCACAATTCCAGTGTCGTTTCAGCGCAACTCTCTGTCTCCTTTGGGGTGTTGTGCAATCCACGCGACGCGATCGCGTCGCTCACGCTTTCGTGTAGGATGGGTGTTGTGTAAGTGATGCGATCGCGTCAATGACGCGACCGCATGGGTCGTTTTGTGCTAAATGCACAACGGCTGCACGATTCCAGCCCAACTTTCTAGCATTGGATCTTTACGCCGATCTCCAGATCACGCGGCCGCGTGAATGACGCGGACGCGTGGGGAGTGTTTTTCGTAACTGACGCGATCGCATGAGCAATGCGGTCGCGTCGCACGCCCTACTTTTTTTTATGCAATTATGCAATTATGCAGTATGTGATGCTAATGAATAATATTTAGGTTCAATTGAAAAAGAATAAAAAAAAATAACACAAAATAAAACTGAAAAAGAAACGACCATACCATGGTGGGTTGTCTCCCACCTAGCACTTTTAGTTAAAGTTCTTAAGTTGAACATATGGCGAGCTTCCTGTTATGGCGGCTTATGCTTAAACTCGTCCAGAAATCTCCACCAATGTTTGGAATGCCAACGGCCTCCGGGGTCCCAAACTAGGCATGTAAAGCTTTTGAGCAGCATCAAACAGATTCTCAGGCTCCCGGGGTGACGAATGTCAGAATAGATTCTAGGATCCCAAAATTTGCTTTTAAATCCGCCTCTGTCTTGATCTATATTTTTCCATCCGGGCGGTTTAAGAATTAGATTCTCACCAAGATGACCAAACGTTTTTCGAGATCCATTCGATTGATCATGAGGCCAATCCGTGCACTTCGAGTTAAAGCTTGGAACCTTATTGAACCTTGTGCACCAGCTCTGAGTGCGAGCCATTTCCCTTTTACTCTTAAAGCCGCAAAGAGCTCTAAGCTGGCCATCTGTTTCAAGCAAACCATATTCAAGTGGAAAAATAAAGAAAAAGGTTAAGGATTGTACCCACTTGAAGCTTGTATTAGGTGGTAATGGCCTTGGGATAGGTGTTTCCAGTGGTTCTGTAAGCTCTACTCCCTTGTGATCTTCTGTGAATTCCTTCACTTCTTTGCAAACTTCTTCGCATGCATCTGTGTCCTGATCAAAGTCTTCAATGTCTTCCTCATCACTTAAGTCATAAGCTGGAGGTTGAGAGAAATCTACTTCCGCATCTTCTTCGTATTCACTTGAATAAGGTTCTTCAATCTCAGAGAATTCACTTGCGGTTGCAAGTTCATTACTAGGAGAACTTGACTTATGACTATCATCATCAAGGAAACTTGCTTCTTGGATTATTCCATCTAGTTCTTCATAAAAGACTTGCCTTGGGGATTGTGCACTATCCTCCTTAGCATCAATTGTAACGTCCTTGACAGAATTCTCCACAATTCTAGATTCCCATGGAAGTTCAGCATCTCCTAAGTCTTCAACTAACTCTTCTTCTTCTATAATGACAGCTTCCTCTACTTGTTCCAGTACGAAGTCATGCTCTGTCTTATCCACTGGAGTTTCTAGTATCTCCTTCATGCTACGCTCCTCATTAGATTGTCCACATGGGGCTGTGGGAGGTCCTTGAATGTTCGAACATCTAAAAGATAATTGACTTATTGCTTGCTCCTGTTGATGAAGGGTTGTTTGAAGTTGATCTACTGTTTCCTTAAGGCGAACCTGTTGATGACAAGTCATCCTAGCCTATTTTAACTAGTCTTTTTCTTTTGTTTTCATTAGAATTATGCACTTTCTTGAGCTACAAGCAAGCTAATTGAGTAGATTTTCATGTTTCCCTTGATTGAACCAACCATATATGAATTCATGCCATTTCATGAGGTTTTATGCTATATTTGTTGCATATTATGAAAGAATGAATATCTCATGATTTTGAGCATAGCTTTGATGAGTTTGGTTGACTAATGATAGGTGAAGAAAGCTTGGAGAAAGGTTGAAGCAAGAAGGAATGGCTAGGAGTGAAGAGAGGACAATGGAATAAGTGAAATTGAACCAGGAAGCAAGAAGCTGGACCTAAAGTTAGCATCAAACTTTTGCACAAACTTTTGGTTGAAAAGTTAGCCCCAACGTTAGCCCCCTAACTTGGAGGCTAACGTTGGAACTTGAAAATTCTCCCTTGGGCTCCAAAAGTTTGCGCCAACGTTAGCCCCCTAACTTTGAGGCTAACGTTGGCACATGAATTTCTCTCCTGGGCACCAAAAGTTTGCGCTAACGTTAGCCCCCTAACTTTGAGGCTAACGTTGGCACATGAATTCCTCCCTGGCCATCCAACGTTTGCGCCAACGTTAGCCCCCTAACTTGGAGGCTAACGTTGGCACATGAAAATTCAAGGGAGAGGAGAAAAAGTTTGCGCCAACGTTAGCCCCCTAACTTGGTGGCTAACGTTGGCGCCACAAGCACATTAGGCAAGGCCAACGTTAGGGTCAAAGTTAGACCCCTAACGTTGGCACCAACGTTGATATCAGAAAACTATGCTAGCTGATATGAAAAGTTGGAGCCAAAGTTAGACCCCTAACTTTAGCTCCAACTTTTGGTCCAACTTTTGCTAACCTCAAAAAGAGGATTGATAGTCTCCAAGTTGCAGCAGTTAACACCAGCCAACCATCAACCACATGGGGACAGAGTGAAGAAACTCAAAAAGAACAACAACAAGAGCAAGTACAGTATATGCACAACCAAGGACCAAATGAAGTGTATGGTGATACATACAATCCATCCTGAAAAAACCACCCAAACCTCAGATGGGGAGATAACCATACCCAAAACCAACAACCATGGCAGAGGAACTCAAACCAACACAACCCAAGAAGCAACCAAAACCACAACCAGCAGCAAACTAACCAAAACCCCTACAGAAAACCTCAAAACAACTACCCCAACCTCAACCAATACCAATCTAATAACCAACCCACCAACCAAAATGTCTACCATCCACCACCCACATCTCATAACCCACCTCAAGTATCACCTGAAGCCCAAAGAATCACTCACTTGGAGGCCATGATAGACAAAATGCTGAAACACCAAGAAATGGTAACCAAGAATCAGGAAGCCTCTCAACGATGATGATGGTGACTCTGTTATACTGGGAAGGCCATTCTTGGCCACTGCTAGAGCTATCATAGACGTAGAGGAAGGGGAATTAACTCTAAGGATGCATGACCAGAGTGTCACTCTGAAGGTATTACCAGAGGCACAATGTAGCAAGGAGAAGAAAGACTATATAAAAAATGACCAGGAAAGTCACAGCAACATCCCAATGCTAAGGATTGTGCAGACTGATGAAAAAGCCCAAGAGGGTATTAGAGTATTAGCCACTGAAAAGGGAGGCCCCCAAGGAAAGCCTATGGCCAGAAAAGAAAGATCAACAAAAGGAAAGATGAAACGCAGAAACAAAGCAAAAAGGGGCTGGAAGAATAGAAAAATTCCAACAGAGGGGCTTTCCAAAGGTGACAAAGTGCAACTGAAAGAGGAGAATCCAATGTGGTTAAGCCAAGGCATGCCCATAACCATTGAACGGATGATGATGCCCCTTGAAGCACATCAAGCCCGAAGGCCACATGGAGGAAGGGAAGTAGAAGAACCAATGGAAGAAGATGAGCCACACATAGAGGAAGAGCCACAAGAGGAGGAGGAACAGCCACACTTTTTCCCACATGGCAATATAGACTCCCTGTGGGATCGACCTCACTCCCGTGAGTTTTTATTACTTGATACGACCCGGTACACTTGCCGGTTAGATTTGTGTGTTTTGGGAGAAATTTATTTTTCACCAAAATGCTCATCACCTGTGATTCTGGAGGCGATAGATTTGGACGTGGTACATAGGGAAGTGGTGGTGTTTGGGAGTAATTGGATTGGAATCGGGGTAAATAAGGATCATATGGTGGTGAATGGTGAAAAGGAGCTTGTGAGTGTGGTGGTTCGAAGTTATGTTGAGAGGATGGTCTATAAGCACAGGGGGGGGCTTGTTGGTAACTACAAGGTTGTCCACCACATCTATTAGCTTGGTATGCATTGTAAAATGGTCTTTGCCCATGATATCTTGGAGGGTGTTGTTGCCTAAAGGGTTGATCAGATCCTCTTGGCTCCATCCATCTTTGATTGCTCAGACCTTGATGCACGTTCCTGTTATAACTTTCACTCCTTTCAACAATATTAGAACTAAACTCAAAGCGAGAGGGGTGAAAATTCATAGTAGCTAATAAAAATAAAAGAAGAAAATAAGAACAAATAAACAAGTAAAAGAGAAATATTTACAATAACCAATAATAAGGCACACGATTGCAGTTCCCCAGCAACGGCGCCATTTTGACGTTAGGATTTTTGCTGGTAAAGAATTTTATAAAAATAGTCGCGTTGTAGATATAGGTTCTAAACCGACAGAAATCTCTTCATACAAACGTTTTGGTTGTCACAAGTAACAAACCCCTTTAAAATTAATAATCGAAGTATTTAAACCTCAGGTCGTCTTCTCAAGGAACTGTAGGGAAGTATATTCTTATTATTGGTTATGAAGATTGTAAATTGGGGTTTTGAAAGTAAGGAGAGATAGTGAATTTAAATTGCAATTAAATTAAGTAAATGACTGTAAAATAAACTTTTGGCAAGGTATGAGAAATTGGAAATCCTATCCTAGTTATCCTTATCAATGGTGATGAGAATTGAGTCTTAATCCCACTTAGTTAGCCTTTACTAAAGCAAAGGAAGATCAAGTGGATTAATTAGTCTGATCTTCAGGTTCTAGTCAATTCCTAAGAAAGGACTGGAATTATTGAAGTTCAATTCAATTAGCAAAGATAACAATTATCGATCATGTTGAGTTTGATAACTCATGAGTTACTGATTTCTTAACCAAGACCAAGAGGGGAAAAAGTAAATCTGCTGGAATAAAAAGAATGTCTTCAGATTGGAAATAACAATAATGTAAATAAAAGAAAGAAATCATAAACTGAAATACCTCAAATAACATTAATCAAAATAATTATCTGTAACTGATAAACCACTATTTTATGGTTTATATTGTGTTTAATTGTGTGGTTTTATCATGATCCTTACCCACTTATTCATTAATTTAGCATGCATTTATATTTCCTTCGTGAAATTATTACATGTTTGAAAACTGCTTTCTAGAGACTTTTAATTTTGTATTTTTAACTCTCCTTTATTCCATTCGATGCCGTAATCTATGTGTTAAGTGTTTCAGGCTTTATAGGGCATGAATGAGTTGGAGATTGGAAAGGAGGCTAGCAAAAATGGAAGGAACACAAGAAATTGAGGAGATAACCAGCGAGAAGTGACGCGGTCGCATGGCTCACGCGACCGCGCGAAAGAGGAAAATTCGCAGTGACGCGGCCGCACGGCTCACGCGACCGCGCGGACTTGAAAAGCTCGAGCGACGCGGAAGCGTGGACGACGCGAACGCGTGGCAAGGAAAAGCGTAAATGATGCGTCCGCATGGATGACGCGATCACGTGACATGCGCGATCTGCATAATCTGCAGGATTCGCTGGGGGCGATTTGGACCCTATTTTGACCCAGTTTTCGGCCCAGAACAGCAGACTAGAGCCAGAGAACATGCAGAAACCAAGAATAACATTCATTCTACACAAGTTTTAATTTTAGATCTACTTTTTACTCCTCCTCTAGGTTTTCTCTCAGGGCATTCATAGTTCTCAGGATTTAATTTTCGATTGCTCCTTGCATTGGAACACTGAGAAGAGTTATTACCTCATCAAGACTCCGTCATTCTAGTTCGTTTTCTTTACTTGGTTTACTCTTCCATGTTCTTTGCTTTGTTTAATCTTACCATTGGAATATTCTTAGGATTATTTAATACAAGGATCACTTTTATTTTTAATTGCCTATTTTAATTTTTATTTACAATGTCTTTCTTTAATTCCTTTTCATATGCTATGAATTTTACCTTTACAATGAGTGAGTAGTTCCCTAACTTGATAGGGAGTTAATTGAAAGGAACCCTTGAGTTGGAAGGTTCAAGAGAAAGATTGTAATTGGGTTATTGTTGGTTTGCTCTCTAGTTCCTGACACCAATCCTCCCAAGAGTGGATTGGGACTTGTGGATAGAACAGCATTCCAATTTGTTTTACCTTCCCTTACTTAGCAAAGGATAACTAAACGAAATAACTCTCAATTGTCAATTAATCTTAAGAGTGTTCCATCAAGAATAGGGCTTCCATGTAATCAACTCCCAGTCAAGGCTTTTATTTACATTATTCAACTTCATCAATTTAATTTCCTGTTTACTCAACTAAAACCTTTTCGAAAACATCCAATTAATAAAATAGCACCCTTTCCTGCAACTCGTTGGGAGACGACCTGGGATTCATACTCCCAGTATTTTAAATTTCAATTTTTTGTGACACCTTTCTAAATTGAGCGGTGGATTTCTGGCGAGTTAAGAACTATACTTGCAACGTATATATTCTAATAATTTTTAATTCACCAATTTCTGCCCGCATCAATTTTTGGTGCCGTTGCCGGGGAGTTGCAATAGAGTGCTAAAGTTATTAATTAGAATTTATTTATTTGCATTTTATTTTATTTTGCTACTATGAGCTGCCTGTTTCTTTCGTCAAATGACGCGTTCACTCCCTGATCCACGCTTGCTAATATTCGATCCTGAAATTGAAAGGACTATTTCACGAATAAGGCGAGCTCGGCGTCGGTTAGTCTGCTCTGATAGAGGATCTGAAACGTCACTTGAGAAAGAAACCAACCCCCATTCTACTGATTTGGTTCATTCACGTGCAGATGACATGGCAGAACCTAGGAGAATTACTATCCAGGAGGAAGGAGCCCCTGATTTTACAATGCAACCATTTCAAGCGCATCACCCAGCGGTGGCTACAGATTTTGAAATAAAGACCGCACTACTCAATTTGATGCCCAAGTTTCATGGCTTACCTGCTCAAGAGCCTATCAAGCATCTGAAAGATTTTCAGGCAGCCTGTTCTACTGTCAAGTGAGATGGTACAGATGAAACTTCAATTCTACTGAAAGCTTTCCCGTTTTCTCTTGAGGAAAAAGCAAGAGAGCGGCACTACACTCAACCCCTAGCAAATGTATCCAACTGGGATACGCTCAGAAAAGAGTTTTTGGAGAAATTCTTTCCATCTGAAGTTACTGATAAACTGAGGAAAGACATTTCCACGATTGTTCAAGATGACAACGAGACTCTCTTTAAATACTGGGAGCGCTTCAATAATCTTCTGGAAGCATGCCCCCACCACATGATTGACAAGATAGTGTTACTCAGTTATATCACACAGGGCATGAGGCCCCAAGATAAGACCACATTGGAAAGTGCTAGCAATGGGTCTATGAAGAAGTACAAGACCACTGATGAGGCATGACAATTGATCAGTGACTTAGCTGAATCTACTAGGAACCACAGACAGAAGCAAGGCTGTTCAAAAGCCGTTGCAGAAGTATCCTCTAGCAGAGAGACTGCTGCTCTAACTCAGAGTATCTGTGAAATAACCAACTTGCTGAAGCAAATGCAATTGAATCAACAACAAGTTCAGCAAGCTCAACCTCCTTCACCACAGCAAGGCCAACAGTTAGTTCCACAGAGAGTTTGCGGAATTTGTGCTGATTATAGTCATTATACTGATGAATGCCCGCAGCTCCAACAGGAAGACAACATGGTGGCATCCACTCATAATTTCTATGACCGCCCCAACCAAGGGTACAATCAAGGTGGAAATAATAACCATGGATGGCAGGACAATTCTAACCAGAATTGGAGGGACAACAATAACACAGGAGGCAGAGATAATCAGGGAAATCAGAGGTGGAATAGTAATAACAACAGGCAGTAGAACCAACCTTACAGAGCACCTCACCTGAGGCAATCCCAAGAACCACAGAATACCCAACAGCAGACCTCTCAATTTACTCACCCTTCTTCGTCTCCTAATGAAGAGTTACTAAAATTTTTTGAGCGAAGTCAACAGACCATGGAAAATAACATTAATGCCAGCCTGAATGGTCTGACTGCTACTTTGCAAGCTCTTGTCTCACAGATTGGATCAATGCAAAATTCCAATAACCAACCTTCAAGATCCACTGGAATCCCCTCTCAACCATTACCAAATCCAAAGGAAGGCATCAATGCCATCACCCTGAGGTCCGGAACCACACTGCAGGAGAGAAATCAGGAGGAGCCAAGCCCACCAGAACACGCCTCAGCTGAAGAGGTCGTAGAAGTAGAAGATGTTGAAGAGGAAGAGGACATTCAGGACATAACTGAAAAAGAAGAAGCCCAACCACAGGAGGAAGCACCAAGAGGCACAGACACTGTAGAAAACACTACTCCCATTCCCTTTCCACAACTTGCAAGGAAGCCCAAGAAGCAGCTGAAACCTGATCCCAAAATGGTAGAAATATTCAAAAAGGTTGAGGTAAATGTTCCTCTTTTTGATGTTATTCAACAAGTACCTAAATATGCAAAGTTTCTAAAAGATCTATGTATACATAAAGACAAAATTAACGAATTAGAAACTATTCCTTTAGATAGTTCCATATCTGCTTTAATGGGAGGATTACCTGAGAAGTATAGTGACTCAGGTCCTTGTATAGTTAGTTGCACTATTGGTGGTGTAGTAATTTATGATTGCATGTGTGATTTAGGAGCCTGTGTTAGTATAATACCTTTGTCTATATATGATATTTTGAGGCTCCCTCCCTTAAAAAGGTCGGCAGCTTGTTTTGTGTTAGCAGATAAAAGCATTATTACAGTGGCTGGAGTTGCTGAAGATGTTTTAGTGAACATTAAAGGGCCTACATTTCCCACTAATTTTTATATCTTGGAGATGCCCCATAATGACTCAGATAAGTCATCATCAATCCTACTTGGAAGACCATTCCTGAAGACATCAAAATTCAAATTGGATGCTTTTTCAGGAACATACTCTTTTGAAATAGATGGCCGAATAGTAATCTTCAATCTGAATGGAGTTATAAACAACCCTCCAGAAGATCATTCTATCTTCCAGTATGATGTCATAGATGAAACTGTAGCTGCAGTTCACAAGGAAGAGTTAGAAGAGAGGCACACTGGACAAGGTCCAAGTGTGGGGACCCTCTTAACTGACAATGAGGGCACTTCGCCATTTTCACAAGCTCCAGATAATCCAGAGCCTGCCCATGATCAGAAATTAGAATTAAAACCCCTCCCTCCACATCTCAAATATGCTTATCTTGAAGATGAGCAGAAGTTCCCGGTTATCATTGCAAGGGAACTCACTTCTCAACAAGAAGAGCAGTTACTTTATGTACTGAAGAGGCACAAGAAGGCAATTTGGTGGAGTTTGGCAGACATAGTAGGCATCAACCCTCAAGTATGTGAGCACATAATATTTTTAGAAGAAGGAGCAAGACCTGTCCGTCAACCCCAAAGAAGATTGAATCCCACTATCTTGGAAGTTATCAAAAAGGAAGTGACCAGACTATTGGAAGCAGGTATCATCTATCCCATTTCAGACAGTGAATGGGTTAGCCCAGTACAAGTAGTGCCCAAGAAGTCTGGAGTCACTACAGTGAAGAATGAGCATGGAGAGCTCATAGCAACTAGAGTTCAGAACACTTGGAGAGTCTGCATTGATTACAGGCGTCTCAACCAAGCCACCTGTAAGGATCACTACCCACTTCAATTTATTGATCAAATGCTGGATCGCCTGTCAGGTAAATCACATTATTGCTTTTTAGATGGTTACACAGGTTATTTCCATATTCATATAGCTCCTGAGGATCAGGAAAAGACCACTTTTACATGTCTTTTTGGGACTTATGCTTACAAGAGAATGCCCTTTGGCTTGTGCAATGCACCAGCTACTTTCCAAAGGTGTATGATGAGTCTTTTCTCTAATCTTATTGAGGACTGTATGGAGGTTTTTATGGATAATTTTAGCGTTTATGGTGATTCTTTTAGCCTTTTCTTAGATGGATTATCTAGAGTATTAGATAGATGTGTTAATACAAACCTTGTATTGAATTTTGAAAAATGTCATTTTATGGTAAAACAAGGGATTGTATTAGGACATGTGGTATCTAATA
>NC_029786.2:53238376-53267228 GCF_000816755.2 Arachis ipaensis | reverse complement strand
ATCTTATTGAGGACTGTATGGAGGTTTTTATGGATGATTTTAGCGTTTATGGTGATTCTTTTAGCCTTTTCTTAGATGGATTATCTAGAGTATTAGATAGATGTGTTAATACAAACCTTGTATTGAATTTTGAAAAATGTCATTTTATGGTAAAACAAGGGATTGTATTAGGACATGTGGTATCTAATAATGGCATTTCTGTAGACCCAGCAAAGGTGAATGTTATTTCTAGTTTACCTTACCCCTCCTCTGTGAGGGAAGTCCGTTCATTCCTTGGCCATGCAGGTTTTTACAGGAGATTTATTAAGGACTTTAGTAAGGTAGCACTTCCCTTATCCAGATTACTGCAGAAGGATATTGAGTTTGAGTTCAGTGAAGATTGCAAACAAGCATTTGATAAGCTGAAGGCCGCCCTGACTCAAGCTCCAATTGTGAAAGGACCAGACTGGAGCCAGCCATTTGAAATCATGTGCGATGCTTCCAACCATGCGGTAGAAGCAGCGCTGGCTCAATGCTAAGGTAAGGATCCTTTTGTTATTGCTTATGCGTCTAAGACTTTAGACACTGCACAATCCAATTATACTACTACTGAGAAAGAGCTTCTTGCTATTTTTTTGCTCTGGATAAATTCCGAGCTTATTTACTTGGTACTAGAGTAGTGGTGTATTCGGACCATGCAGCTTTAAAGTATCTATTATCTAAAAAGGAGTCCAAACCAAGGCTCATACGTTGGATACTGCTATTACAAGAATTTGATTTAGAAATAAAGGATAGGATTGGTAACCAAAATTTGGTGGCAGACCACTTGAGTCGCCTTGAGCACATTAAGGATGATTCTGCTCCTATAGATGATAATTTTCCATTTTATAACCTGCAAGCAGTATCTGAGGTATCTCCTTGGTATGCACCTGTAGCTAATTATCTAGTTAGCCGCACATTTCCTCCAAAATTTTCTAAGCATCAAAGAGACAAGCTGAAAAGCGAGTCTAAATATTATATATAGGATGACCCATATTTATGGAGATGTGGCGCTGATCAGGTAATTAGACGGTGTGTGCCTCAATCAGAATTCCAGTCCATCTTAGAGGCCTGTCACTCATCTGAGATTGGAGGACATTTTGGCCCTCAAAGAACTACTAGAAAAATCTTAGACTGTGGATTCTGGTGGCCTATTCTTTTTAGAGATGCTGCTGAATTTTGTAGAACTTGTATCCCATGCCAAAAATTTGGTAATATATCCAGAAGGGATGAGATGCTTCAACAATATATGCTTTTCTGTGAAATTTTTTATGTTTGGGGCATTGACTTCATGGGTCCATTTCCAAATTCCAATGGTTATTTTTATATATTGTTAGTTGTGGATTACGTTTCCAAATGGGTGGAAGCAATTCCTACCTGCACTGATGACGCTAACACTGTTGTTTCCTTTGTGAGAAACCATATTATCTGTCGCTTTGGATCACCACGAGCAATCGTGAGCAATCAAGGCACCCATTTTTGTAACAGGAGACTAACAGGACTAATGAAGAAGCATGTGATAATTCATAAGGTTGCGACAGCATACCATCCTCAGACCAATAGGCAAGCCGAGGTGTCAAATAGAGAGATAAAGCGTATCTTGCAGAAGATAGTAAATCCTCATAGAAGAGACTGGAGCACCAGGCTACAAGATACACTCTGGGCATACAGAACATCATGTAAAACACCCATTGGGATGAGTCCTTTTTGCTTAGTTTATGGAAAAGCTTGTCATCTCCTGGTAGAAATAGAGCACAAAGCCTTTTGGGCAGTCAAGGAGTGCAATATGGGAATTGAGAAAGCCAGAGCTGAAAGGAAGTTGCAACTGCAAGAACTGGAGAGCCTTCGCCTAGAAGCTTATGAGAACTCAAGACTACACAAGGAGAAGATGAAGGATGTACATGACCAGAACATCAAGAGGAAAGAGTTCCAACCTGGGGACTCAGTCATCCTTTACAAATCTCGACTGAGGCTCATGCCAGGCAAGTTGAGATCAAGATGGGAAGGTCCATACAAAGTAGAGAAGGCCGAACTATACGGAGTTTATCACCTTAGCCATCCTTCGAGCTCGGAGCTTATCAAAGTTAATGGACATCGTTTAAAGCTGTACCATGGCGAAAAGTGGAAAAAAAGACAAGGAACTCGAGATCTTCCTCCTGGAAGATCCCCACATAGCCAACGACTGAGCTAGTGGAGCGTCCAACTTACGGACGTTAAAGCAAAGTGATAGGTGGAAGACAACCCACCATGGTATGATCGTTCTTTTCTCTATTTTTAGTTTTCTTATCCAATAACTCTTCTCTTTATTAGTATATTTTGCGCATTTGCATTTACATACTTTTATTTAAAAAAAAAAAAAAAGAGGAAAATGCCACGCGACGTGACCGCATCAGCGACGCGTCCGCGTCGTATGGGCATAATGACCTCCCACGCGACCGCGTGCCCCACGCGACCGCGTGCCCCACGCGACCGCGTGCCTTGATTTTCGACGTAAAAAGGGTGCACAACTGAAGTTATGCTAAAGTGGTGCTGGACTAGCGCTGGACGCCCAGTCCCCCTCACGCGACCGCGTGCCCCACGCGGCCGCGTCGTAGACCATAAACTACCCACTCACGCGATCGCATGCCCCATGCGATCGCGTCACCAAAAATTTGGCATTTAATGATTTTGAACAGAGAGTTGTGCGAGTGCGAGGCAACCCTCGCGCCACTAGCACAAACTAGGGTCACGCGACCGCGTGACCGACGCGACCGCGTCAATCACCTTAAGCGCAAGTCGCGCGACCGCGTGCCCCATGCGATCGCGTCGCTTGCACCGCACAGCTCAACCTAACTTGCCAAATATCTTATCTTTCTCTTCTCCAAATCCTAATTTTTCTTTTCCCTCCTTATTTCTTCCTTCTCCCTTCTTCCTTCTATCTCACCTTTTACTCTCTATCTCTCTCACCTCCATTAACAAGGTTTTATTTTCTTCTTCCCTCCTTCCTTTTCTATCATTCTTATTATTTTTATGTTATTTTTTTTCTTCTCTTTTTCTTTTCATTATTCATATTTTCTTTCTTCTTCTTTCCTTTTTACATGGTGTTAGAATTTTATTTGAGTCATTATTCCTCATTATATGCTTGTGGATTGTTGCAAATTATTTGACAATTATTATTATTTTCTTTAAAGGATTGCTTGCATGTTCACTTTAATACTTTCTATACCTTCTTCACCATGCATGCTATGTGTTTGTGAAAAAGCCCATATGGCATTATGCACTTCTCTATGTTATTCTACTATTCAATGCTTGCTTTTCACAAATTCCCTTTACTATTGTATTAATTGAATTTAATTGTCAATACAAACGTGATGGTTTGCTACAAAATGATGCTTGATCTATGCTACTCATGCCCTTTGCCGGCATGCCAATGAACACCTTGCATTCACTTGTCATCATATGCACTAACTATTTTCCATTAATGATCTTTCACATGTACTCATGAGCGTGTGTCAACATCATTTACCTTTTAATGTGCATCCATCACCACCTTTTTCCGTTCTCTTCCTTGCTACATATCTCTTTGAATTTAATTTACTTTCTCTTCCCTTTTTCAGGATGGCCACCAAGAAAGGAAAAGAGAAAGCTACTCCCAAACCACTAGCAAGAAGAAGAACTAAAAGAGCACTAGTGGTAGAGCCTTCTTCAACTGCAGTCAAGCTCTCAACAAAAAGAGTTAAGAGGATCATCAAGGTTGATGAAAAAGAGAAAGCCTTTCCAGCAAAGGACACTACGCGATTTCCCAATCGCTACTGTGAGCAGATGTTCCCTATCCTGGCAGAAAGGAGTTATAACAACGAATACCTTCTTATCCTCCCGCCCAATATGGCTACCTTTGTTGAGCAACAAATTGAACGAAGAAAATGGGGTTTCCTACAGAGACAGCTAAGGCAGGTCAATCTTTCTTAGGTAGTCGAGTTCTACTCTAACTTCTACCTGCCAACCCTGCAGTCTGTCTATGTCCATCCGAAACAAGTCCCCATTAAAGAAGAGGCCATTCAGCAAGCTCTGGGTCTTCCCCCTATTCCAGAAGGAATGGACACCTTTCAAGAAGCCGCACTCAAACGCCAGATGTACCAATTTGACTGGGAAGCTGTTCTCAAAGTTATCACACTACCTGGCAGCCGTTGGATCTACGGATACCATCGTACCCGCCCTAAGGGAATATCAGCTTCAGCACTTACCTTGGAGGCTCGCGTATGGGCACAGATCATGTCCCATTACGTCTTTCCGAGCACTCACGAGTCCTCCTTTACTGCAGACATGGCCGTTCTACTATGGTGCATCCTTACGGACCAGCCTCTGAATCTACCAAGACATATCCGGAATGCCATGGGACACGTACAAATTGCGGGCAACTTACCTTTTCTTGCCTTGGTCTCAGATCTTGTCTCAGCAGCCGGAGTTTCCTACAGAGCTGGAGACACCAAAGCCATGCTTCCACGGGATGATCAGTATGTCCCCAATGGGAAGTACCTTAGACTTCCAGCAGCCACTACGAGCCTTCCTACTGCACCGGTTGAAGATATCTCTTCTTCAACACCACAAGCACCTACAACAGATGAACTGCTCCAGCAGATAATCAAAAGATTGGATCGGCAAGAACAGAAAGCAAAGTTAAGAGAGCGCCGTAATGAGCGCCGATTCAAACACCTCAAGGAGCTACTCAAGGGACACTTCAAGGACTCAGACACCCCGGACTCCACTTCTTTTACCAGCACAGGGAGCCATGATGGTCCCGATTGTGGAGATACTGCTACCAGCCCACCCCTGTTCCTGACAGATGGCATCGAGGACAGTGCAAAGCCTTAAGTGTGGGGAGATCGGTCAGTACCTAACTTCCGGAGGTAATTTCTCTTCCCTAGCACCAATAAATTAGGATATTTTAGTTAGCTTTTCTTTCTTTTATAGAATAGGATAAATTGCATAGTAATAGGTTAGTTGCATGCATGCTCTACTTGATTGAAAAGACAATAAGTTTCTTCTAAGACTCTATCTTTGGAACAAAATTTTACTAATTTTTAAAATTTTTATGATAAATTTGCTTGAAGTTGTATTTGGAACATGATGTTTGAGCTAAAGAACACACAGCCTGTGAAGATTTGAGCCTTTATGCATGGTTACATTATTTAACCATAATTATTTTATTCTTGTGTGTTTACTTCTCTATGATTGTAATCTATATTTTGTTTTATCTTATATGTCCAATATTTATTATATTTATATGCTTGCACATGATTGAGGCCATTATTTGTTTAAACTCACTCATCCAAATTAAGTCTACCATTTTCAATTACCTTTATTAACCACTTTGAGCCTTTAAATCCCATTTGTTCTATATTTCACCACATTACTAGCCTTAAGCGGAAAAATAATTGTATATCCCAAATTGAATCTTTGGTTAGCTTAAGATAGAATTGTTGTGCTAGTTAAGTATGGGAAATTGTGGGAACAAAAGTAATTAAGGGAATGTGTCATGATAATTTAATGGGAATTTGGATACCTACTCATGTGAAACTATAAGAATTAAAAATCTATGTGCATTGATAAACTATGTTTATTTTTGCTTCTATTAAAAAAATAAAATAAAATAAAATAAAAAAATTTTAAATAAATGAATAAGGGGACAAAATTACCCCAATGTTGAATTAAGAATTCAAAGATCAATGCACATATAATAAAAAAATTAAAATAAAAAGTTGATACATGAGTATGGAATGTAAAAGGGGAATTCTGGGTAGCTAGGTATGAATTCTAAGGTTATGCAAGTTATATAGGTTGGGTTGAAGCTTGGGTTAATTAAAGATTCAATTTATAAGCTCACTTGACCATACATGTATCCCTACCTACCTTGGCCCCATTACAACCTTGAAAAGACCTCATGATGTTAGCATTGGTATATTAACTGTTGTTGATTGGTTAGGAGAAGAATAAAAGTTAGAGAGCATGATTAGAGAAGGATAGAGTGATTACCCTATACACTAGAGAGGTTAGAGCGTACATACATCATCAGTGAGGGTTCAATGCTTGAATTTCCATGTTCCCTGCTTTCATGAGCTATCTTCTTGCACTTTTATCTGTCTTACTGTATGATGATAGAATTAGTAGAATTTGATTTGTAATTGTTTTGAAGAGCTTATTTACTTTTGATCAAGTGGGCAAGAATCATATAGTTGCATTTATTTATATGTATAGGATTGCATTGCATTGCATGAGTTTCTACATGTTCATGCTTATTTACTTTATCTCCTTCAGTTAAGCATGAGGACATGCTAATGTTTAAGTGTGGGAAGGTTGATAAACCACTGTTTTACGGTTTATATTGTGTTTAATTGTGTGGTTTTATCATGATCCTTACCCACTTATTCATTAATTTAGCATGCATTTATATTTCCTTCCTGAAATTATTACATGTTTGAAAACTGCTTTCTAGAGACTTTTAATTTTGTATTTTTAACTCTCCTTTATTCCATTCGATGCCGTAATCTATGTGTTAAGTGTTTCAGGCTTTATAGGGCATGAATGAGTTGGAGATTGGAAAGGAGGCTAGCAAAAATGGAAGGAATACAAGAAATTGAGGAGATAACCAGCGAGAAGTGACGCGGTCGCATGGCTCACGCGACCGCGCGAAAGAGGAAAATTCGCAGTGACGCGGCCGCACGGCTCATGCGACCGCGCGGACTGGAAAAGCTCAAGCGACGCGAAAGCGTGGACGACGCGAACGCGTGGCAAGGAAAAGCGCGAATGACGCGTCCGCATGGATGACGCGATCGCGTGACATGCGCAATCTGCATAATCTGCAGGATTCGCTGGGGGCGATTTGTACCCTATTTTGACCCAGTTTTCGGCCCAGAACAGCAGACTAGAGCCAAAGAACATGCAGAAACCAAGAATAACATTCATTCTACACAAGTTTTAATTTTAGATCTAGTTTTTACTCCTCCTCTAGGTTTTCTCTCAGGGCATTCATAGTTCTTAGGATTTAATTTTCGATTGCTCCTTGCATTGGAACACTGAGAAGAGTTATTACCTCATCAAGACTCCGTCATTCTAGTTCGTTTTCTTTACTTGGTTTCTTCTTCCATGTTCTTTGCTTTGTTTAATCTTACCATTGGAATATTCTTAGGATTATTTAATACAAGGATCACTTTTATTTTTAATTGCCTATTTTAATTTTTATTTACAATGTCTTTCTTTAATTCCTTTTCATATGCTATGAATTTTACCTTTACAATGAGTGAGTAGTTCCCTAACTTGATAGGGAGTTGATTGAAAGGAACCCTTGAGTTGGAAGGTTCAAGAGAAAGATTGTAATTGGGTTATTGTTGGTTTGCTCTCTAGTTCCTGACACCAATCCTCCCAAGAGTGGATTGGGACTTGTGGATAGAACAGCATTCCAATTTGTTTTACCTTCCCTTACTTAGCAAAGGATAACTAAATGAAATAACTTTCAATTGTCAATTAATCTTAAGAGTGTTCCATCAAGAATAGGGCTTCCATGTAATCAACTCCCAGTCAATGCTTTTATTTAAATTATTCAACTTCATCAATTTAATTTCCTGTTTACTCAACTCAAACCTTTTCGAAAACATCTGATTAATAAAATAGCACCCTTTCCTGCAACTCGTTGGGAGACGACCTGGGATTCATACTCCCAGTATTTTAAATTTCAATTTTCTGTGACATCTTTCTAAATTGAGCGGTTGCAACGTATATATTCTAATAATTTTTAATTCACCAATTTCTGTCCGCATCAGTAACATAGAAAAATTCATAAATTAAATTGAGAGAATAATTAAAAAGGAAAATTGAACCTAAATGTGAAAACATGCATTTTTGTGCTTAAATTGAGCAATTTAATTCCTCTTTTATGGCATTCAATTCCGTGATATGTTTGTGAGTGATTTCAGGTCATTTAGGCAAGAATGGGTTGGTAGACAGTGGAAGGAAGCATGCAAAATGGGAGAAAACATGAAGAAAACAAAGGAGAAAAGTATTTCAGAGTATGCCCACACACAGGTCTGTGCCCACGCACAGAATGGAAATACCAAGTGTGCCCATGCACAACCTCTGTGCGTACGCACAGGAGGAAAATCAGCATCTGTGCGTACGCACACACTTGTGTGTAAAGCACAAGTCCCTGTGTGTGACTTCATTAAAAAGTCTGTGGCTCATGATTTTGGGGCTTTTCTGGCCCAATTTTGGAAGGCTAAAGGCTAAAATGAAGTGCTATATCAAGGGAGTTTCAACAGATATGAAGAGACAAGCTTTCATTAGGACTTAGAACTTTATTTTTACATTTTATAACATATAGTTGGAGTAGGAGTAGTGTAGATTAGGGAGAGCTCTCTTAGGGTTTTTAATTAGGATTCATTGTAGCATTTTATAGCAAGCTTTGATCTTTGATTTTGCTCATCTTTATTGTAAGTACTCTTAATCTTCTCTTTAATTACATCACTTTTGCTTTTATTTTCTTATGGTTCAAGTTTCTTTGTTTATATATGCAATTTTGGGTTCTTGAAGTTTTGATTCATGAATTTGATGTTTTATACTTTATATATGCTTGGTTGATTGTCTATTGTTGATATTGTGAATAGCTGGTTATAGTTTTCCTTCTTCCTTTGCAAATTTATATGTTTTGGTTTTATGCCCAGAAGGTGTTTGTAAAAATGCCAATTATGGATTTTGAGTAGATTTTTACACCTTAGGATTTGAGTTCCTAGGATACTATAGTCAAAATGTCCGACATTTAGTGGCAATTCTTGGGTAGTTAGTTGACTCTTGTTTCCATTGATGCTAGCTTTTTACCAACTAGTTTGGTAAGTTAGCTAGGACTTATGGATTAAGGTCAATTATGCTTGCTTAACCTACTCCTCGATGTAGGGGTTAACTAAGCGAGATTGACTCATCATAATTGCTATTGTTGTGGTTATGGCGATGATAGGATTCCTTGGATCCTTATTCCCAAGTCAAAGCTCCTTTATGCATATCTTAGCATTTTCACTAGTTTTGACCTTGTTTCCTTTTAATTGCATTAATTCCAATTTGATCATTCTTTAGTTCTTTTATCTCTTAGTTCTTTTAATATTTTGTTCTTGGATTTCAAAACCCCTTTTTCCCCACAACCAAAAGCGTAACATTTCAATTGCATCCTAGGAAAGACGACCGGAGGTTGAAAGACTCTCGGTTTAATATGTTTTGTATTGGAAAATATCAAACTTTGATGTTGAGAGTTGGTTGTTGATTTGGCTATACTTGCAACGAAGAGATTCTTATTTTGAGAAGTTCCGAATTAACACTAATTCTCTCTCTGTCAAGTTTTTTGGTGCCGTTTCCGGGGATGCAATTGGTGTTATATTTTTTTGTTGTAAATATGTCAATAGTGTAAATAGCTTACTTTTTAGTTATTTGGTTGTCTTTGTTAATATTTAGGTGTTTGTTTTTCTTGTTTATTAATATTTTTTGCTTTTATTTTCTACTTTCTCTATGAGCTTTCACCCTTGTTGCTTGGAGTTTGGTTGTGAGTATTTTGTAGGGTATGATGAATTCAAGTTGGGATTGCATCATAGAGTAGGAGAACCAATTTAGGGTATGAGCAACACTCATGGAAATCACCTTCCCCATACTACAACCAGCCAACCCTCCTCTATGTGAATTTCAAATCCAAAGATATGAAAGATACCCCCTACACAACTCTCAAACACCAAACCTTCAAGCACCACACCATCCACCTCCATGGAATTCTAATGTCTATACACCTTATCACCAACCATGTGAACCATCACATCCTTATACACCACCTCAATACCCTCACCCATATGACATACCTTCCTACTATACAACCTTTCTCCCAATCTTTGAACCTTCTCTTCCACCAAAATGTGACATTTTCCAACCCTTGCGTCAAGAACAACAAGACCCTCAAGCATTATTCCAAGAGCAAGAAGGGTTCTGAAGGAAGCAAGGGGAGTTCATGGCTACCATAGCTGAAGTGGTGAACCGCTTAGCCCTACTACACCCAAGCAATCAAGATATCCCCCTTGAGGAAAGTGGAGGATCAACTAAGGAGTATAGTGAGGAGGAGAACATGGCATCTCAAATAGAAGGAGTGGGATTGAAGCTTGAATCACAAGTGGAGGAAGGTAAAACAGTTGAACCACAAGAGGTAAATGGAGAATTGAGGGAGTTTGATCAAGAAGTGGATTCCATCATCAATGAATTTTTGTTAACCTTGGTTAACCACCTCAATGATCTTGAGGAACCTTCCCCTCTTGAGTTTGAGAGAGATAGGGAAGAGCTAAAAAAGAGTGGTGAGGAAGAAGTGATCACCCAAGAAGTGGAGGCATTCATGCAACATTCCAATTGGGTGATTTCAATCCAAGGGCAATTTGAATGGGTGATAATTTCCTCCATGAGCTTCATAGGTCCCCATCAAATTGCTATCTTGGAGACGGATCACCAACTTAAGGTGCTTCTTGTAGTGTTAAATGGTGAAGGATTGGATGATGGTTGCCAAAGAAATTCAAGGCATAAATGATGCAAGGTTCAATTAGGAGGATTCCAAGGTTCATTTGGGTGCTTCAAAGGTGGTTTGGGAGATTTTTCATCCAAGTGCAAGAGTAAGAAGCAACAAGAGGATGATAGGAAAACCAAAGTGTGGGATCTGGGTATAAGTTTCAACAATCAACACTTGTGGATCCTAAGCACCAACTTGGAGTTGCTTGAGAGATTGATGTACTTTGTTTGGGAGCCCGGAGGCCCAATTAAGAGCAAACATGGGTGGCAACTCAAGGATGGATGGAAGCACAAGCCTCCTTGATGAGAGCTCCAACCAAAAGTCCAACTTGAGGACTTTAAACCAAAGTGCTAGGTGGGAGACACTCCACCATGGTAATATCCTTCCAACCTTTCTCTTCTTTTAGTTTTTGGTTATTGAATTTTGCCTCTTATGTTAGCTTAGTTTGAATGAATTATCGGCTTAATTTTGTTACATTTTGGTGTTTATTAGGTAATCTTAGTGGAATAACATGTTTTTGAGGTTTTAAAATTGGGACTTGAAAAAACTATTTTGGAAGTCATGTTGGGGCCTTAGAGGCATAAAACATTTTGCAGAAACAGGGAAGTGTGCCCACGCACAGGCCTGTGCCCATACACAATTTTCCCAGATTTTGACATCTGTGCGTATGCACAATCCTATGCGTACGCACAGGACGCAAAATCCCTTCTGTTGGGAGCATTCGCACAAGATTTGCGCGCAGGCTCCCAAATTTTTTGCCCTTGTGCGTATGCACACGTCCTTTTACCATTTTCTAAAAAAATATATCACTTTCTGTGCGTGCGCACAACCCTGTGCGCACGCACACATGTTGACACCCTTTCTGCCAGGAGCGCTCGCACACCCGGTGCGTATGAACGCTCCAATTCTTTTCAAGTGTGCGTACGCACACTCCATTGTGCGTACGTACAGGTCGCGATCTGGGCATCAATTATAAAAGGTGCCTGTTTCGCCCCTCTCTCTCTTCTTTCTTCTCTTTTCTCCTTCTTTCTTCTTCTTTCTTCTTTCTTCTTTCTTCTTCCTTCTTTCTTTTTTTTCTCTCTTTCTTCTCTTCTCCGGCGAAGCTTTGCCACCGTGAGCCTCGCAGTGGCTAACAAAAGTGCCACTGTTACCTATCTTTTTCTTTTCCATCCTTGATGCACCACTATTTCACGGTACATTTTATGCTTAATTGAGTGGATTTTATCCACTAAACTCACACTTATTCATATAATTCGTATGTTTTATATTTTCCTTCCTAATTTTGTGCTATGATTGAAAACATGCTTCTTTAGCCTTAAATTTGCTAATTTTAATCCTCTCTTATTACCATTCGATGCCGTGATATGTTTGTTAAGTGTTTTCAGGATTTACAGGACAGGAATGGCTTAGAGGATGGAAAGAAAGCATGCAAAAGTGAAAGGAATACAAGAAATTAAAGGAATTGCTAAGCTATCAAGCCTGACCGCTTAGTACTAAATCGATCATAACTTGAGCTACAGAGGTCCAAATGAGGCGGTTGCAGTTGCGTTGGAAAGCTAACATCCGGAGCTTCAAAATGATATGCAATTTGCCATAGTTGCCATGCAGTTAGGTGACGCGTACGCATGACAGAGCCACGTGCTGAACGTATCAAAAAACGCTGAGGGTGATTTCTGGGCTCCTTTTGGCCCAGTTCCAAGCCCGAAAACACATATTAGAGGCTGCAGAGTGGGGGAATCATAGACACAACTTTCATTCACATAATGTTAGGTTTTAGGATTCTTAGTTTTATTCCTTCTTAATTTCAGCATTCTATCTTAGTTTAATTTAGTTTCTCTTCTACTCTTATTTGTTCTAGCATTATAGTTTATTTATTTTCCTTATTGATTACTTTATGTTTCCAATTTAGTTTACAAATTCTCATGTTAGATTTGATGTCCCTTTTTATGCAATTTGAGATATTTCATGTTTATTGCTTCTTCCTTTATTTGTTATCATTGTTGCTTGCAATTGTTGGTTTTAGCTTTTACATTCTCTATTATTTTTCTATGCTTTTACTTTGCGCCCATCAAGTGTTTGATGAAATGCTTGGTTGGATTTTAAACTAGCTTTTTATGTTCTTAGCTAAGATTGAGTAATTAGAGATATTTGAATTATCAAAGTCTCTTGTTGATTGACAATTGAAAGTTGCTAGTTGACTTGAATTCTACTAACTCTAGTCTTTTCTTAGGAGTTGACTAGGACTTGAGGGTTCAGGTTGATTTTCTCGCTTGACTTACCTTCAATAGTTAGAGGTTAACTAACTGAGTGCAATTTACAATTACCATCACAATTGACTATGATAATGGGGATAGGACTTCTAATTATCAATCCTTGCTAGGACTTTTCTTAATTGTTATTTTATTTCCTTGTCATTTATATTCCTTGTTCAACATTTAAAAACCCAAAAAGATAAAATCCCATAACCAATTATAAGTACACTTCCCTGCAATTCCTTGAGAGACGACCTGAGTTTTGAATACTTTGGTTATTATTTTTATTGGGGTTTGTTACTTGTGACAAACAATTTTTGTATGAAAGGATTAATTGTTGGTTTAGAAACTATACCTGCAACGAGAATTTATTAGTAAAATTCTAAACTGTCAAAAATTCGTTCATCAAAATGGCGCCGTTGCCGGAGAATTGCAAACGTGTGCCTTATTACTGGTTATTGTACATATTTGCCTTTTACTTATTTGTTAGTTTTTGTTAGCTTTAGGACTTTGTTGCTTATTTTTATAAGCTTTTATTTTTGCTTGCTACTATGAATTCTCACCCCTTTGGCTATGAATTTGGTTACAATCATGTTGTAGGAAGAGGAGATTACAATGAAAGCTTGCATCAAGGATAGGACAATCAAAGATGGGAGGAGCCACAAGGAATTGATCAACCCTCTTGGCAACAACCTCCACCCACTTACTATGAGCAAGAACCATTCCAAGGTGCACATCAATCTAATGGACATGGTAGACCCTCTTATAGTTACCAACAAGCCCCAGTCCCACCATATGCCTATGAACCCCCTCCTCAACATAGCTTTGAACCACCATACTCACAAGCCCCTTTCCACCATTCACCTCCATATGACCCTAACCATTATCCACCACACCAACCACCATACGAACCATATGAACCATACCCAGAACTACCACCTCAATATACACCATCTCCATACCCTTATTAAGAAGAACCACCTTCGTATTATGAACCTTTTCTCCTAACAAATGAACCCTCCTATCCATCCCAAGCTCCCATAGATGATACCTTTAGTGCTATTCGCCAAGGGCAAAGAGAGCTTCAAGCCACACTTACCTCTACTCTCACCGGTCTCACCTCTACTCTCCAAGCTCTTATATCCCGTGCGGATCCATCCTTTACCCCCAATACTCAACCCTCAAGCTTTGGTGCACTTACTTTTCACCCATATCCATCAATCCAAGAGCAACATGATCCCAACTATGCTATTGACATGGAACAAGAGAGAAGGGATCGTCTTAGGGACGTAATGGATCGGGTTCACGCATCCATACTTCAAGAGAAGAAAGAGGAGGCCCAAAAAGTGGAGGTAGGAGAGACCCTTGAAGATGAAGGAGTAGTTGAAGAATTAGGGGGAATTGAAGAAAGTTGTCAAGAGGTGGAAGTTATCAAGGAGGAGTTAGATTTTGTACTAGAGCAAGTTGAGAAAACCAAAATTATCGAAGAAGAGGAAGTGGTTGAGGACTTAGGAAATGTGGAACCTCCATGGGAATCTCAGCTCATAGAGCCTCCTTCCAAAACGTTTGAATTTGATGTTGAGTAGGGTGTACAAGCTCCAAGGCATGTCATGGTTGAAGACTTGGAGGAGATTGATCATGAGATGGATTCAATAATTGATGAGTTTTTATCAACAATTGAATCCTCCCCCATTGGACTTAAAGAAGAGGTCAATGTTACAGAAGCTTGTCAAGAGGTGGAGATCATCAAAGAGGAGCCCAAGAGAGTGAAGCATACATTGGCAAGGCCACCATTGGAGATACCTCCCCCCAAGCCATTACCTTCCAACACAACATTCAAGTGGGTAAAATTCTTATCCTTAAACTCTACCTTCCCACTTGAATATGGTCTGCTTGAAACGGATGGACAACTTAGAGCTATCTGCGGTTTTAAGAGTAAAAGGGATATGGTTAGCGGTTGGCAACAGCATCCTAGGTTCGTTTTGGTTGGAAGCTCAAGGCATAACTGCAAGGGTTGGTATAATTCTCAATTGATTGGGTCTAGGAGGGTGTTCGAGCGCTTAAATGAGAATTCCAAGGCTAAACCACCCGGATGGAATCATGATGATTAACTTGAAGACGGGTGTAGAAACAAGATTTGAGATCCCGACATACAAGAGGATCAATTTTGGGAGCTCAAAGCTTATGAAGAACTCCATCAAAGATTGGGGAATTTACTTGGAATTGATAGAGCTTATTGGAAGTCCAAGCATTGGTGGCAGTTTCAAGATAGTTCAAGCACAAGCCACCATGACAAGGAGCTCACCAAATGTCCAACTTAAGGACTTTAACTAAAAGTGCTAGGTGGGAGACAACCCACCATGGTATGTGGTGCGTGGCAGAAGTTAATCAATTAAGAGATTTCAATTAAGAGAATAGCATTGCATGTATAGCTCTTAACTGGCTAAGATCTGCCTCACCAATTTAAAAATGGTTGTCACAAATTTTAGAAATAAAATACTGGGAGCATGAGTCCCAGGTCGTCTCCCAACGAGTTGCAGGAAAGAGAGCTATTTTATTAACTAGGGGTTTTCAGAAAAATTGAGTTTTGATAATAAGTAATTAAAATGATTAAAATTTAAAACAACAAAAATAAACTGAGAATGATTATTGGTGCTCTAAATAAAAGGCCTTGACTGGGAAAATAATTAAATGGAATTTCTATCCTTGTTGGAATCTTCTCAAGTGTAGTGTAGTGTGAAAAGGTTGTTGTTCTCACTCGGTTACCCCTTACTAAATGAGGAAAAATATGGTGATTAAACTAACTCTTACCCTCAAATCCTAGTCCTCTCCCATAGGGAGGTCTAGTGTTAGTAGATATGGAATTAGCTAACAACGTCCAATTTAACTAAACACTTGAGCATTCCAACTCAAGTATCTCCTCTTAATCAACCCCCATGTCAAGTGAAAATTCTACTCCATTGACATGAAATTAATAATCATAAAAATATGAGGAGACATAATTAAATAAAATCAAATAGAATATTAAAATTAATTAAAAATAAAAATAATTCTATATATTAATAAACTCAAAACCTAACATACTTATTTGAATAGAGTCAATAATCAACTGAAAAGAGTAAAGAATAAGGAAACAAACTAAAATAGTATCTTCACGGAGGTAATGGCTCTTCAACATCCACAATCCAAAGCAAAAGCACAAACTATCAATGTAATGCAAATCTAAAGATTCATATCTAAAATTGAAGTAATCCTAATGTGATGAATCTGAATGTGTGTGGATGCATATTGAGTCTCAGCATGTTCTCTAGGTTTAGTATGTATTTCTGGGCCGAAAACTGGGTCAAAATGCGGCCCGAAATTGCCCCCAACGTATTCTGTTATTTTTGCAGATCGCACAGGTCACGCGTACGCGTCGTTCACGCGTTCGCGTCATTCAGTGATTTTCCTTGTCACGCGTTCGCGTGGTTCACGCATTCGCGTCATTCGTACAGACTCCAATCCACGCATTTGCGTCAGGCACGTGTTCACGTCGCTACAAATTCTCCATTTCGCGCGTTCGCGTGGGCCATGCGCTCGCATCATTGCTCGCTGGTCATCTCCTTAGTTTCTTGTGTTCCTTCCATTTTTGCAAGCCTCCTCTCCAATTTCCAAGTCATTCATGCCCTATGAAGCCTGAAACACTTAATACACATATCAAGGCATCGAATGGTATAAGGGAGATTAAAAATACATAATTAAAATATCTCTAGGAAGCAAGTTTTCAACCATGGAACAATTTTGGGAAGGAATTGTAAATACATGCAAATCATATGAATAAGTGGGTAGAGACTTGATAAAACCACACAATTAAACACAATATAAATCATAAAATAATGCTTTATCAACCTCCCCACACTTAAACATTAGCATGTCCTCATGCTTAGTTAAAGGAGATAAAGTAAATGAATAGGGAAATGTAAAGCTCATGAAATGCAATGCAACCTATATATATATATATATATATATATATGAATGCAACTATATGATTCTTGTCTACTTGGTTAAAAGTAAATAAGCTCTTCAAGACAAACATAAATCAAATTCCACTAATTCAATTTATACAGTAAGAACAGATAAGAATGCAAGAAGATAGCTCATGAAAGCAGGGAACATAGAATCAAGCATTGAACCCTCACTGATAGTGTATGTGCACTCTAGTCTCTCAAGTGTATAGGGTGATCACTCCACTCTTCTCTAATCATGCTTTCTAAATTTTTGTTCTTCACCTAATCAATCAACAATATTTAACATACCAATGCAAACATCATGAGGTCTTTTCAAGGTTGTAATGGGGCTAAGGTAAGGGTGAGGGTATATATATATATGCTAAGTGAGCTTATAAATTGAATCTTTAATTAACCTAACCATTCACCTAACATACATATACTCTATATAACTTTAGAATCATGCCTAGCTACCCAAAAAACTTCCCACTTTGCATAACATACTCATATATTAACTTTTCCTTTTTGCTTGCATCACATATGCATTGATCTTTTTATTAGCTTAATATTGGGGTAATTCTGTCCCCTTATTTATTTACTTAATTACTATTACTATTTTCTTTTTTTATAGAAAAATAAACATATCTTATCAATGCACATGGATTTTTAATTTTTCTGGTCTCACATGAGTAGGTACCCAAATTCCCATTATTTTATCATGACTCATTCCCTTATTAACCCTTGTTCCCACAACCTTCCCATACTCAATTAACACACAATTTCTATCTTAAGCTAACCAAAGATTCAATTGGGATATTTAATTGTTTTTCCGCTTAAGGCTAGTGATGTGGTAAAATATAGAACAAATGGGATTAAAAGGCTCAAAGTGGCTGACAAAGGTAATTTAAAGGGTAGGCTTATTTGGGATAAGTGAGCTAAACAAATAATGGCCTCAATCATACGCATGCATATAACATATTAAACATTGGACATATAGGATGAAACAAAATAAGATTACAATCATAGAGAAGTAAACACACAAGAATAAAATATTTATGGTTAAATAATGTAACCATGTAATTAAGCTCAAATCTCACAGGTTGTGTGTTCTTAACTTTTTAAACTATGTTCCAAATACAACTTCAAGCAAATTTAACACAAAAGTTTTGATTTAAATTAGTGAAATTTTTCAAAAATAGGGTCTTAGAAGAAACTTATTATTTTCTAACCAAATAGAACATGCATGCAAATAACCTATTTCTATGCAATCTATCCTATTCTATAAAAGAAAAATTAACTGAATATCTGATGAGCGGATAATTTATACGCTTTTTGGCATTGTTTTTACATAGTTTTTAGTATGATTTAATTAGTTTTTAGTATATTTTTATTAGTTTTTAATTAAAATTCACATTTCTGGACTTTACTATGAGTTTGTGTGTTTTTCTATGATTTCAGGTATTTTCTGGCTGAAATTGAGGGACCTGAGCAAAAATCAGATTTAGAGGTTGAAGAAGGACTGCAGATGCTGTTGGATTCTGACCTCCCTGCACTCAAAGTGGATTTTCTGGAGCTACAGAACTCCAAATGGCACGCTCTCAATTGTGTTGAAAAGTAGACATCCAGAGCTTTCTAGCAATATATAATAGTCTGTACTTTGCCCGAGTTTAGACGACGCAAACTGGCGTTCAACGCCAGTTACATGCTGCATTCTGGAGTTAAACGCCAGAAACAGATTACAAACTGGCGTTCAACTCCAAGGGAAGCCTCTACACGTGTAAAGCTCAATGCTCAGCCCAAGCACACACCAAGTGGGCCCCGGAAGTGGATTTCTGCATTAATTACTCATTTCTATAATCCCTAGTAACTAGTTTAGCATAAATAGGACTTTTTACAATTGTATTTATATCTTCAGATCATTTTAGTCTTGGTTACTCCGGTTCCCCTCTGGGGCTGAGAACAATGAACTCTATTATCACTTATGTGTTTTCAATGGTAGAGTTTCTACACACCATAGATTAAGGTGTGGAGCTCTGCTGTTCCTCATGAATTAATACAAAGTACTATTGTTTTTCTATTCAATTCAAGCTTATTCCGATTCTAAGATATTTATTCGCACCTCAATATGAATGTGATGATCGTGACAGTCATCATCATTCCCAACTATGAACGTGTGTCTGACAACCACTTCCGTTCTACCTTAGATTGAATAAATATCTCTAGGATTCCTTAATCAGAGTCTTCGTGGTATAAGTTAGAATCCATGGACGGCCATTCTTGAGATCTGGAAAGTCTAAACCTTGTCTGTGGTATTCTGAGTAGAATCTGGGAAGGGATGGCTGCGACGAGCTTCAAACTCGCGAGTGCTGGGCGTAGTGACAGACGCAAAAGGATCAATGGATCCTATTCCAGTATGATCGAGAACCGACAGATGATTAGCCATACAGTGACAGCACATTGGACCATTTTCACTGAGAGGACAGGATGTAGCCATTGACAACGGTGATGCCTAACATACAGCTTGCCATGGAAAGGAGTAGGAATGATTGGATGAAGACAGCAGGAAAGCAGAGGTTCAAAGGAACGAATGGCATCTCTATACGCTTATCTGAAATTCTCACCAATGAATTACGTAAGTATCTCTATCCTAATTTATATTTTATTTATGTTTTTAATTATCAATTCACCAAAACCATTTAAATCCGCCTGACTGAGATTTACAAGGTGACCATAGCTTGCTTCAAGCCGACAATCTCCGTGGGATCGACCCTTACTCACGTAAGGTTTATTACTTGGACGACCCAGTGCACTTGCTGGTTAGTTGTACGAAGTTGTGAAACAGAATTAAGAACATGAACGTGCGTATTTATTTTTTAGCGTCGTTACCAAGGAAGGAACCATCACGATTTCTGTGCACCAAGTTTTTGGCGCCGTTGCCGGGGATTGTTCGAGTTTGGACAACTGACGGTTCATATTGTTGCTCAGATTAGGTAATTTTATTGTATTTTTAAGCTTTTTTATTTCTTATTTTCGAAAATAATATAAAAAAATAAAAATATAATTTCTTTTTCATTTTTCCCAAAATAATTTTCGAAAAAACAAAAAAAAAATTTATAAAATCATAAAATCAAAAAATATTTNNNNTATTCTGCCCTGTCTAACCTCTTTAGACTGAAGCTTTAGACTAACATTGCATGATTCGTGGAATCTTTATTAAAAATTTTGAGTTTCTTATTTTTTTTCCCACAATAATTTTCGAAAAAACAAAAAAAAAATTTATAAAATCATAAAATCAAAAAATATTTTTTGTGTTTCTTGTTTGAGTTTAGAGTCGAGTTTTAAGTTTGGTATCAATTGCATCTTTTTAATTTTCTAAAAAATTATTTTCGAAAATTTCATGTATTGCATTCTTCATGATCTTTAAGTTGTTCTTGGCCAGTCTTCTTGTTTGATCTTTATATTTTCTTGTTTTGTGTCTTTCCTTGTTTTTCATATGCATTCTTGAATTATTAATGTCTAAAGAATAAAAATTTTTAAGTTTGGTGTCTTGCATGTTTTCTTTTCTTGAAAATTTTTCAAAAATAAGTTCTTGGTGTTCATCTTGACATTCAAAGTGTTCTTGGTGTTCATCTTGACATTCATAGTGTTTTTGCATGCATTTTTTGTTTTGATCTTAATTCTTCATGTTTTGTTTCATTCTTGCTGTTTAATGAAAAAAAAAGAGAGAAAAACATCAAAAAGATATCTTTTCCTTTTTTTCTCTCTCATCATTAAAAATTCAAAAATCAAAAAAATATCTTTCCCTTTTTCACTCATAAATTTTCAAAAATTTGAGTTGACTTTTTCAAAACTTTTTAAAATTTAGTTATTTCTTATGAGTCAAATCAAATTTTCAATTTGAAAATTCTATCTTTTTTAATTTTTTTTCAAAAATCAAATCTTTTTCATTTTTTCTTTCATATTTTCGAAAATCTCAAATTGATTTTCAAAATCTTTTTCTTATTTTTATTTCATATTTTCGAAATTAATGCTAACAATTAATGTGATTGATTCAAAATTTTTAAGTTTGTTACTTGCCTATTAAGAAAGGTTAAATCTTTAAATTTTAAAATCATATCTTCAAGTTTCTTGTTAGTCAAGTAATCAATTTTGATTTCAAAAATCAAATCTTTTTAATTTTCTTTTCAAATCTTTTTCAAATTGATTTTCAATCATATCTTTTCAATCACATCTTTTTCAAAATCAATTTCAAAATCTTTTCTAACTTCTTATCTTTTCAAAATTAAATTTCAAATACTTTCCAACTAATCCTATCTTTTTGTTTCAATCATATCTTTTTCAAAACTACCTAACTAACTCTCTCTCTAATTTTCGAAAATCACCTTCCCTCTTTTTCAAAATTTCTTTTTAATTAACTATTTGTTTTAAATTTTAATTTAATTTAATTTCAATTTTAATTTTCGAATTTTAACTTTAATTTTTAAATATTTTTATTTTATTTTGTTTAATTTTCGAATTCTCTCATCTCTCATCCCCTTCTGTTTATTTATTCATCTACTAACACCCCTCTTTCACCCAAGAATTCGAACTCATTCCTCACCCTTGTTTTTGGATTCTCCTTCTTCTATTCATATCTTCTTTTACTCACATAAAGGAATCTCTATACTGTGACATAGAGGATTCCATATTTTCTTTTCTGTTTTTTTCTTTTTCATATGAGCAGGAACAAGGATAAGAACATTCTTGTTGAGGCTGATCCCGAACCTGAGAGGACTCTGAAGAGGAAGCTAAGGGAAGCTAAAGCACAACTCTCTGGAGAAAATCTGACAAAAATTTTCAAAAAAGAAGGAGACATGGCCGAAAATAATAATAATGCAAGGAAGATGCTTGATGACTTTACTGCACCTAATTCCAATTTACATGGAAGAAGCATCTCAATCCCTGCCATTGGAGCAAATGATTTTGAGCTGAAACCTCAACTAGTTTCTCTGATGCAACAGAATTGCAAGTTTTATGGACTTCCATCCGAAGATCCCTTTCAGTTCTTAACTGAATTCTTGCAGATCTGTGATACTGTTAAGACCAATGGGGTTGATCCCGAGGTCTACAGGCTTATGCTTTTCCCATTTGCTGTAAGAGACAGAGCTAGAATATAGTTGGACTCCCAACCTAAAGACAGCTTGAACTCTTGGGATAAGCTGGTCACGGCTTTCTTAGCCAAGTTCTTTCCTCCTCAAAAGCTTAGCAAGCTTAGAGTGGATGTTCAAACCTTCAGACAAAAGGAAGGTGAATCCCTCTATGAAGCTTGGGAGAGATATAAAAAACTGACCAAAAAGTGTCCTTCTGACATGCTTTCAGAATGGACCATCCTGGATATATTCTGTGATGGTCTGTCTGAGCTATCAAAGATGTCACTGGACCATTCTGCAGGTGGATCCATTCACCTAAAGAAAACGCCTGCAGAAGCTCAAGAACTCATTGACATGGTTGCAAATAACCAGTTCATGTACACTTCTGAAAGGAATCCTGTGAATAATGGGACACCTATGAGGAAGGGTATAAAATATTGATCAGCAAGTCAATATGATCTCTCAGAGTCTGAATGGATTGAAGGAATCATCCAACAGTACTAAAGAGGCATCTTCTGAAGAAGAAGCTTATGATCATGAGAACCCTGCAATAGCAGAGGTGAATTACATGGGTGAACCCTATGGAAACACCTATAATCCCTTATGGAGGAATCATCTAAATTTCTTATGGAAGGATCAACAAAAGCCTCAACAAGGTTTTAATAATGGTGGAAGAAACAGGTTTAGCAATAGCAAGCCTTTTCCATCATCCACTCAGCAACAGACAGAGAGTTCTGAGCAGAATACATCTATCTAAGGCCACTTTAAGTTTCATGAATGAAACACTGTCCTCCATTAGGAATTTGGAGGCACAAGTGGGCCATCTGAGTAAAAGAGTCACTGAAACTCCTCCTAGTACTCTCCCAAGCAATACAGAAGAGAATCGAAAAAGAGAGTGCAAGGCCATTGATTTAACCATCATGGCCGAACCTACAAGGGAGGGAGAGGACGTGAATCCCAGTGAGGAAGACTTCCTGGGATGTCCAATGATCAACAAGGAGTTTACCTCTGAGGTACCAAAGGAATCTGAGGCTCATCTAGAGACCATAGAGATTCCATTGAACCTCCTTATGCCATTCATGAGCTCTGATGAGTATTCTTCTTCTGAAGAGAATGAAAATGCCAGTGAAGAGCAAGTTGCCAAGTACCTTGGTGCAATCATGAAGCTGAATGCCAAATTATTTGGTAATGAGACTTGGGAAGATGAACCTCCCTTGCTCATCAATGAACTGAGTGATCTGGATCAACTGACATTGCCTCAGAAGAAACAGGATCCTGGAAAGTTCTTAATACCTTGTACCATAGGCACCATGACCTTTGAGAAGGCTCTATGTGACCTTCAGGGATAAACCTCATGCCACTCTCTGTAATGGAGAAACTGGGAATCTTTGAGGTGCAAGCTGCCAGAATCTCATTAGAGATGGCAGACAACTCAAGAAAACAGGCTTATAGACAAGTAGAGGACATGCTAGTAAAGGTTAAAGGCCTTTACATCCCTGCTGATTTCATAATCCTACACTTGGCCCCACAGGATCTGTGGACCCCACAAGATCCCCACTACTTCTTCTCTCCTCTTCACACCTTTTCATACCTCTCTTCCCCAAATAATTCCACCAATCACCTCCATTACTCCTCCAAAACCATCATACAACCCACCTACACCCACCCACTCAAATTCAAACCTTCACTCTTTTTTCCTTTTCACACAACATGCACAATACTACCCCCTTGGCCGAATACACACACCTATCCATCTCCTCCATTTCTTCTCTTTTACCCACTTCTTTCTTCTTTTGCTCGAGGACGAGCAAACATTTTAAGTTTGGTGTGGAAAAAGCATTGCTTTTTTGTTTTTCCATAACCACTAATGCCTCAAGGGATGCACTTCCCTTCACAAAACTACTGGGAGTAAATCAACACTTCCCTAGGAGAATTAAGCTCCAACATGGGACAACTAAGGATGGAGCATCAAGAGCATTCCATCATCCTCCATGAAATTAGAGAAGATCAAAGAGTGGTGCACGAAATTGTGATCATCAATGGCGCCATCAACATGGTACGCACAATTGTAATCTCAACTCTTTATCACAACTTCGCACAACTAACCAGCAAGTGCACTGGGTCGTCCAAGTAATAAACCTTACGCGAGTAAGGGTCGATCCCACGGAGATTGTTGGTATGAAGCAAGCTATGGTCATCTTGTAAATCTCAGTCAGGCGGATTCAAATGGTTATGGAGGATGAATGATTAAAAGATAAATAAAACATAAAATAAAGATAGAGATACTTATGTAATTCCTTGGTGAGAATTTCAGATAAGCGTATGAAGATGCTTTGTCCCTTCCGTCTCTCTGTTTTCCTACTGTCTTCGTCCAATCCTTCTTACTCCTTTCCATGGCAAGCTGTATGTTGGGCATCACCATTGTCAGTGGCTACAATCCCGTCCTCTCAGTAAAAATGTTCAACGCACTCTGTCACAGTACGGCTATTCATCTGTCGGTTCTCGATCATGTCGGAATAGAATCCAGTGATTCTTTTGCGTCTGTCACTAACGCCCCACAATCACGAGTTTGAAGCTCGTCACAGTCATTCAATCCTTGAATCCTACTCAGAATACCACAGACAAGGTTTAGACCTTCCGAATTCTCAAGAATTCCGCCATCAATTCTAGCTTATACCACGAAGATTCTGATTAAGGAATCCAAGAGATAAACACTCAATCGAAGGTAGAACGGAGGTGGTTGTCAGGCACACGTTCATAGGTGAGAATGATGATGAGTGTGACGGATCATCACATTCATCAAGTTGAAGAACAAGTGATATCTTAGAACAAGAACAAGCTGAATTGAATAGAAGAACAATAGTAATTGCATTGATACTCGAGGTACAGCAGAGCTCTACACCTTAATCTATGGTGTGTAGAAACTCCACCGTTGAAAATACATAAGAACAAGGTCTAGGCATGGCCGAATGGCCAGCCTCCAAAGTCTAAGGACTAAACGTCCCCAGACGAAAGTAAGATTAGACAAAAGATGAAAATACAATAGCAAAAGGTCCTATTTATAGAAAACTAGTAGCCTAGGGTTACAGAAATCAGTAATTAATGCAGAAATCTTCTTCCGGGCCCACTTGGTGTGTGCTTGTGCTGAGCATTGAAGCATTTTCGTGTAGAGACTTTTCTTGGAGTTAAACGCCAGCTTTTGTGCCAGTTTGGGCGTTTAACTCCCACTTTAGTGCCAGTTCCGGCGTTTAACGCTGGGAATTCTTGAGCTGACTTTGAACGCCGGTTTGGGCCATCAAATCTCGGGCAAAGTATGGACTATTATATATTGCTGGAAAGCCCAGGATGTCTAATTTCCAACGCAATTAAGAGCGCGCCAATTGGGTTTCTGTAGCTCCAGAAAATCCACTTCGACTGCAGGGAGGTCAGAATCCAACAGCATCTGCAGTCCTTTTCAGCCTCTGAATCAGATTTTTGCTCAGGTCCCTCAATTTCAGCCAGAAAATACCTGAAATCACAGAAAAACACACAAAATCATAGTAAAGTCCATAAAAGTGATTTTTATTTAAAAACTAATAAAAATATAATAAAGACTAATTAAAATATACTAAAAACATACTAAAAACAATGCCAAAAAGCGTATAAATTATCCGCTCATCACAACACCAAACTTAAATTGTTGCTTGTCCCCAAGCAACTGAAAATCAAATAGGATAAAAAGAAGAGAATATACAATGAATTCCAAAAACATCTATGAAGATCAGTATTAATTAGATGAGCGGGGCTTTTAGCTTTTTCCCTCTGAACAGTTTTGGCATCTCACTTTATCCTTTGAAGTTCAGAATGATTGGCATCTATAGGAACTCAGAATCCAGAGTGTTATTGATTCTCCTAGTTAAGTATGTTGATTCTTGAACACAGCTACTTTATGAGTCTTGGCCGTGGCCCTAAGCACTTTGTTTTTCAGTATTACCACCGGATACATAAATGCCACAAACACATAATTGGGTAAACCTTTTCAGATTGTGACTCGGTTTTGCTAGAGTCCCCAATTAGAGGTGTACATAGTTCTTAAGCACACTCTTCTTTTTGCTTTGGACCTCGACTTTAACCGCTCAGTCTCAAGTTTTCACTTGACACCTTCACACCACAAGCACATGGTTAGGGACAGCTTGGTTTAGCCGCTTAGGCCAGGATTTTATTCCTGTGGGCCCTCCTATCCACTGATGCTCAAAGCCTTGGATCCTTTTTATCACCCTTGCCTTTTGGTTTAAAGGGGTATTGGCTTTTTCTGCTTGCTTTTCTTTTTCTTTCTCTCTCTCTTTTTTTTTCGCCTCTTTTTTTTTTCGCATATATCCCTTTTTCTCTGCAAGCTTTTCACTGCTTTTTCTTGCTTCAAGAATCAATTTTATGATTTTTCAGATCATCAGATAACATTTCTCCTTTTACTTTCATTCTTTCAAGAGCCATCAATTTTAACATTCATAAACAATCAAATTCAAAAATATGCACTGTTCAAGCATTCATTCAGAAGAACAATAGTATTGCCACCACATCAAAATAATTAAACTGTTTTAAAATTCAAAATTCATGTACTTCTTTTTCTTTTTCAATTAAAAATATTTTTCATTTAAGAAAGGTGATGGATTCATTTTCATAGCTTTAAGGCATAGACACTTAGTGTAATAAAGACACAAACATAGATAAACATAAAGCACAATTTTTGAAAAAACAGAAAATAAAGAACAAGGAAATTAAAGAACGGGTCCACCTTAGTGATGGCGGCTTGTTCTTCCTCTTGAAGATCTTATGGAGTGCTTGAGCTCCTCAATGTCTCTTCCTTGCCTTTGTTGCTCCTCTCTCATGGTTCTTTGATCTTCTCTAATTTCATGGAGGAGGATGGAATGCTCTTGGTGCTCCACCCTTAGTTGTCCTATGTTGGAGCTTAATTCTCCTAGGGAGGTATTGATTTGCTCCTAATAATTTTGTGGAGGAAAATACATCCCTTGAGGTATCTCAGGGATTTCATGATGAGGAATTTTCTCATGCTCTTGTCCATGAGTGGGATCTCTTGTTTGCTCCATCCTTTTCTTAGTGATGGGCTTGTCCTCATCAATGAGAATGTCTCCCTCTATGTCAATTCCAACCGAATTGCAAAGGTGACAAATGAGATGAGGGAAGGCTAACCTTGCCAAAGGAGAGGACTTGTCCGCCACCTTGTAGAGTTCTTGGGATATAACCTCATGAACTTCCACTTCCTTTCTAATCATGATGCTATGTATCACGATAGCCCGGTCTATTGTAGCTTCGGACCGGTTGCTAGTGGGAATGATTGAGCGTTGGATGAACTCCAACCATCCCCTAGCCACAGGCTTGAGGTCATGCCTTCTTAGTTGAACAGGCTTCCCTCTTGAATCTCTCTTCCATTGAGCGCCCTCTTCACATATGTCCATGAGGACTTGGTCCAACCTTTGATCAAAGTTGACCCTTCTAGTGTAGGGGTGTGCATCTCCTTGCATCATGGGCAAGTTGAATGCCAACCTTACATTTTCCAGACTAAAATCTAAGTATTTCCCTCGGACCATTGTGAGCCAATTCTTAGGGTCCGGGTTCACACTTTGATCATGGTTCTTGGTGATCCATACATTGGCATAGAACTCTTGAACCATTAAGATTCCGACTTGTTGAATGGGATTGGTGAGAACTTCCCAACCTCTTCTTCGGATCTCATGTCGGATTGCCGGATATTCACTCTTTTTGAGTTTGAAAGGGACCTCGGGGATCACTTTCTTCATGGCCACAACTTCATAGAAGTGGCCTTGATGCACCTTTGAGATGAATCTCTCCATCTCCCATGACTCGGAGGTGGAAGCTTTTGCTTTCCTTTCCTCTTTCTAGAGGTTTCTCCAGCCTTAGGTGCCATAAATGGTTATGGAAAAACAAAAAGCAATGCTTTTACCACACCAAACTTAGAAGGTTTGCTCGTCCTCGAGCAAAAAAAGAAAGAGAAGAGTAGAAGAAGAAGAAGAAAAATGGAGGAGATGGAGGAGGCTTTGTGGTTCGGCCAAGGGTGGGTTTGGGAGGGAAAGTGGTTTGAATTTGAATGGTGAGGTAGGTGGGGTTTTATGAAGGATGGATGTGAGTGGTGAAGAGAATGGTGGGATTTGATAGGTGAGGGGTTTTTGGGGAAGAGGTATTGAGGTGATTGGTGAATGGGTGAAGAAGAGAGAGAGTGGTGGGGTAGGTGGGGATCCTGTGGGGTCCACAAATCCTGAGGTGTCAAGGATATCTCATCCCTGCACCAAGTGGCGTGCAAAACGCCCCCTTTCTGCCAATCCTGGCGTTAAATGCCAGGCTGCTGCCCATTTCTAGCGTTTAACGCCAGCTTCTTGCCCATTCCTGGCGTTAAACGCCAGTCTGGTGCCCTTTTCTGGCGTTAAACGCCCAGAATGGTGCCAGACTGGGCATTAAACGCCCATTCTGCTACCTTTACTGGCGTTTAAATGCCAGTACTATCTCCTCGAGGGTGTTCTATTTTTCATTCTGTTTTTCACTTTGTTTTTGCTTTTTCAATTGTTTTTGTGACTTCAAATGATCATCAACCTACAGAAAACATAAAATAACAATAGAAAATAGAAAATTATCATAGAATAGTAAAGATTGGGTTGCCTCCCAATAAGCGCTTCTTTAATGTCAATAGCTTGACAGTGGGCTCTCATGGAGCCTCACAGATGTTCAGAGCAATGTTGGAACCTCCCAACACCAAACTTAGAGTTTGAATGTGGGGGTTCAACACCAAACTTAGAGTTTGGTTGTGGCCTCCCAACACCAAACTTAGAGTTTGACTGTGGGGGCTCTGTTTGACTCTGTATTGAGAGAAGCTCTTCATGCTTCCTCTCCATGGTGATAGAG
>NC_029786.2:53237217-53238106 GCF_000816755.2 Arachis ipaensis | reverse complement strand
AATTCTCCTCTGTCAACATCAATCACAGCTTTTGCTGTGGCTAGGAAGGGTCTGCCAAGGATGATGGATTCATCCATACACTTCCCAGTCTCTAGGACTATGAAATCAGCAGGGATGTAATGGTCTTCAACCTTTACCAAGACATCCTCTACAAGTCCATAAGCTTGTTTCTTTGAATTGTCTGCCATCTCTAGTGAGATTCTTGCAGCTTGTACCTCAATGATCCCTAGCTTCTCCATTACAGAGAGAGGCATAAGGTTTATGCTTGACCCTAGGTCACACAGAGCCTTCTCAAAGGTCATGGTGCCTATGGTACAAGGGATTGAGAACTTTTTAGGGTCCTGTCTCTTTTGAGGTAATCTCTGCCTAGTCAAGTCATCCAGTTCTTTGATGAGCAATGGAGGTTCATTCTCCCAAGTCTCATTACCAAATAACTTGGCATTTAGCTTCATGATTACTCCAAGGTACTTAGCAACTTGCTCTTCAGTGACATCATCTTCTTCAGAGGAAGAATACTCTTCAGAGCTCATGAATGGCAGAAGTAAATCCAATGGAATCTCTATGGTCTCATTATGAGCCTCAGATTCCCATGGTTCCTCATTAGGGAACTCATTGGAGGCCAGTGGACGTCCATTGAGGTCTTCCTCAGTGGCGATCACTACCTCTTCCTCCTCTCCAAATTCGGCCATGTTGATTGTGTTTATGGCCTTGCACTCTCCTTTTGGGTTCTCTTCTGTATTGCTTGGAAGAGTACTAGGAGGGAGTTCAGTAACTTTCTTGCTCAGCTGACCCACTTGTGCCTCCAAATTTCTAATGGAGGACCTTGTTTCAGTCATGAAACTCTGAGTGGTTTTAATTAGATCAGAGACCATGGTTGCTAAGTCAGAGT
>NC_029786.2:53201485-53236074 GCF_000816755.2 Arachis ipaensis | reverse complement strand
TTTCTTGCTCAGCTGACCCACTTGTGCCTCCAAATTTCTAATGGAGGACCTTGTTTCAGTCATGAAACTCTGAGTGGTTTTAATTAGATCAGAGACCATGGTTGCTAAGTCAGAGTGGCTCTGCTTAGAATTCTCTGTCTGCTGCTGAGAAGATGATGGAAAAGGTTTGCCATTGCTAAACCTGTTTCTTCCACCATTATTGTTATTGAAGCCTTATTGAGGCCTCTGTTGATCCTTCCATGAGAGATTGGGATGATTTCTCCATGAAGGATTGTAGGTGTTTCCATAGGGTTCTCCCATGTAATTCACCTCTTCCATTGATGGGTTCTTAGGATCATAAGCTTCTTCTTCAGATGAAGCGTCCTTAGTACTGCCCGGTGTAGCTTACATTCCAGACAGACTTTGAGAAATCATATTGACTTGCTGAGTCAATATTTTTTTCTGAGCCAATATGGCATTCAGAGTGTCAATCTCAAGAACTCCTTTCTTCTGACTTGTCCCATTATTCATAGGATTCCTTTCAGAGGTGTACATGAATTGGTTATTTGCAACCATTTCAATGAGTTCTTGAGCTTCTGCAGGTGTCTTCTTCAGATGAAGAGATCCTCCAGCAGAGCTATCCAATGACATTTTGGATAGTTCAGACAGACCATCATAGAAGATTCCTATGATGCTCCATTCTGAAAGCATGTCAGAAGGGCACCTTCTGATCAATTGCTTGTATTTCTCCTAAGCTTCATAGAGGGACTCACCATCCTTCTGTCTAAAGGTTTGAACTTCCACTCTAAGCTTGCTCAATTTTTGAGGTGGAAAGAACTTTGCCAAGAAGGCATTGACTAGCTTTTCCCAAGAGTTCAGGCTTTCCTTAGGTTGTGAATCCAACCATGTTCTAGCTCTGTCTCTTACAGCAAAAGGAAAAAGCATAAGTCTGTAGACTTCAGGGTCAACCCCATTGGTCTTGACAGTGTCACAGATTTGCAAGAATTCAGCTAAGAACTGATGAGGATCTTCCAATGGAAGTCCATGAAACTTGCAATTCAGTTGCATTAGAGAAACTAATTGAGGCTTAAGCTCAAAGTTGTTTGCTCCAATGGCAGGGATAGAGATGCTTCTCCCATAGAAATCAGGAGTAGGTGCAGTAAAGTCACCAAGCACCTTCCTTGCATTATTGGCATTGTTGTTGTTTTCGGCTGCCATGTCTTCTTCTAGTTTGAAGATTTCTGTTAGGTCCTCTACAGAGAGTTGTGCCTTAGCTTCTCTTAGCTTTCGCTTTAAGGTCCTTTCAGGTTCAGGATCAGCCTCAACAAGAATGCCTTTGTCTTTGCTCCTGCTCATATAAAAGAGAAGAGAGCAAGAAAATATTAAATCCTCTATGTCACAGTATAGAGATTCCTTGATGTGTCAGAGGAAAAGAAGAATAGAAGGAAGAGGTAGAAAGAGAAGAATTCAAACTTATCAAGAGGGATAGAGTTCGAATTATTGATAGTGGAGGAGTGTTAGTCCTTAAATAGAAGGATGTGAGAAGAGGGGAAGAATTTTTTTGAAAATAAAATAAAAGATTTTGAAATAATTAAAAGAAATTTTGAAAATTGGATGAATGATTTTTGAAAATTGAAGTTGGGAAAGAAATAAAGTGATTTTTTGAAAAAGATTTTGAATTTAGAAATCAAAAAGATATGATTGAAAACTATTTTGAAAAAGATGTAATTAAGAAGATATGATTGAGAAGATATGATTGAAAAGATATGATTGAAAAACAAATTAAAAAGATTTGAATTTGGAAATTAATGACTTGGCTAACAAGAAAAGATATGATTCAAACATTAAACCTTTCTCAACAGAAAAGGCAACATACTTGAAATGTTGAATCAAATCATTAATTGTTAGCAAGTATTTTTGAAAATGGAAAGAAATTGATTTTGAAAAATATATGATTGAAAAGATATGATTTGAAAAAGATTTGATTTTGAAAAAATTATGAAAACTTGAAAAAATGTGAATTAAAAACAAAATCTTCCCTCTAGTGTCATCCTGGCGTTAAACGCCCAGAATGGTGCCCATTCTGGCGATTAACGCCCAAATCTCTACCTTTTTGGGTGTTAAACACCCAGCCAGGTACCCTGGCTGGCGTTTAAACGCCAGTTTTCCTTCTTTACTAGGCGTTTTGAACGCCCAGCTTTTTCTGTTTGATTCCTCTGCTGAATGTTCTAAATCTTCAATTCTCTGTATTATTGACTTGAAAAGACACAATTTTGAAAATATTTTTGAATTTTTAATGATGAGAAACAATAAAAATGTAACTAAGATCAAATAAACAATGCATGCAAGACACCAAACTTAAAAGTTTGTATACTAAGGACTATAACAATGTAAAAATGCATATGAGAAACAACAAAACACACTAAACAAGAGAATTTAAAGATCAGAGCAAGGAAATCATCAAGAACAACTTGAAGATTAATGAAGAACATGCATGAATTCGAAAAATGCAAGAAGAACATAAACATGCAATTGACACCAAACTTAAAATTAATACTAGACTCAACCTAGAAACATAAAATATTTTTTATTTTTATGGTTTTATAAATTTTTTTGTGATTTTCGAAACTTATATGGAAAAGAAAATAAAGAGAATCAAAACTTTTAATAAGAATTCCAGGAATCATTGCAATGCTAGTCTAAGACTCCGGTCCAGGAATTAGACATGGCTTACTAGCCAGCCAAGCTTTCAATGAAAGCTCCGATCCAAAACACTAGACATGGCCAATGGCCAGCCAAGCTTTAGCAGATCATTGCTCTCAACATCAAAATTGATAGAAATCAACAAGCTCTTGTGATGATAAGTTGAAACCTCGGTCCAAAAGATTAGACATGGCTTCTGAACCAGCCAGACTTCAACAAATCATCATGAAACTCTAGAATTCATTCTTAAAAACTCTGAAGAACAAAATAGAAAATCTTTTTATATTTTTGAAAATTTTTTTCAAAAAATAAAAAGGAAAAGTACCTAATCTAAGCAACAAGATGAAACGTCAGTTGTCCAAACTCAAACAATCCCCGGCAACGGCGCCAAAAACTTGATGCACGAAATTGTGATCATCAATGGCGCCATCAATATGGTACGCACAATTGTAATCTCAACTCTTTATCACAACTTCACACAACTAACCAGCAAGTGCACTGGGTCGTCCAAGTAATAAACCTTACGCGAGTAAGGGTCGATCCCACGGAGATTGTTGGTATGAAGCAAGCTATGGTCATCTTGTAAATCTCAGTCAGGCGGATTCAAATGGTTATGGAGGATGAATGATTAAAAGATAAATAAAACATAAAACAAAGATAGAGATACTTATGTAATTCATTGGTGAGAATTTCAGATAAACGTATGAAGTTGCTTTGTCCCTTCCGTCTCTCTGCTTTCCTACTGTCTTCATCCAATCCTTCTTACTCCTTTCCATGGCAAGCTGTATGTTGGGCATCACCATTGTCAGTGGCTACAATCCCGTCCTCTCAGTAAAAATGTTCAATGCACTCTGTCACAGCACGGCTATTCATCTGTCGGTTCTCGATCATGTCGGAATAGAATCCAGTGATTCTTTTGCGTCTGTCACTAACGCCCCACAATCATGAGTTTGAAGTTTGTCACAGTCATTCAATCCTTGAATCCTACTCAGAATACCACAGACAAGGTTTAGACCTTCCAGATTCTCAAGAATGCCGCCATTAATTCTAGCTTATACCACGAAGATTCTAATTAAGGAATCCAAGAGATAAACACTCAATCGAAGGTAGAACGGAGGTGGTTGTCAGGCACACGTTCATAGGTGAGAATGATGATGAGTGTGACGGATCATCACATTCATCAAGTTGAAGAACAAGTGATATCTTAGAACAAGAACAAGCTGAATTGAATAGAAGAACAATAGTAATTGCATTGATACTCGAGGTACAGCAGAGCTCCACACCTTAATCTATGGTGTGTAGAAACTCCACCGTTGAAAATACATAAGAACAAGGTCTAGGCATGGCCAAATGGCCAGCCTCCAAAGTCTAAGGACTAAACGTCCCCAGATGAAAGTAAGATTAGACAAAAGATGAAAATACAATAGCAAAAGGTCCTATTTATAGAAAACTAGTAGCCTAGGGTTACAGAAATCAGTAATTAATGCAGAAATCTTCTTCCGGGTCCACTTGGTGTGTGCTTGGGCTGAGCATTGAAGCATTTTCGTGTAGAGACTTTTCTTGGAGTTAAACGCCAGCTTTTGTGCCAGTTTGGGCGTTTAACTCCCACTTTGGTGCCAGTTCCGACGTTTAACGCTGGGAATTCTTGAGCTGACTTTGAACGCCGATTTGGGCCATCAAATCTCGGGCAAAGTATGAACTATTATATATTGCTGGAATGCCCAGGATGTCTACTTTCCAACGCAATTGAGAGCGCACCAATTGGGCATCTGTAGCTCCAGAAAATCCACTTCGAGTGCACGGAGGTCAGAATCCAACAGCATCTGTAGTCCTTTTCAGCCTCTGAATCAGATTTTTGCTCAAGTCCCTCAATTTCAGCCAGAAAATACCTGAAATCACAGAAAAATACACAAACTCATAGTAAAGTCCAGAAAAGTGATTTTTATTTAAAAACTAATAAAAATATAATAAAGACTAATTAAAATATACTAAAAACATACTAAAAACAATGCCAAAAAGCGTATAAATTATCTGCTCATCAAAGAGCAATGAGGGAGGAGCAACAAAGACAAGGAAGAGACATAGAGGAGCTCAAGAGCACCATTGGTTCTTCAAGAAGAGAAAGACGCCACCCTCACTAAGGTTGACCCGTTCCTTAATCTCCATGTTCTTACTTTCTGTTTTTCGTTTATTATGCTTTATATTTTATTTATGTTTGTGTCTTTACTATATGATCATTAGTATCTAAGTGTCTATGCCTTAAAGTTATGAATATGAATCCATCACCTCTCTTGAATGAAAAATGTTTTAAAAACAAAAGAACAAGAAGTACATGGTTTCGAATTCATCCTTGAAACTAGTTTAATTATTTTGATCTGTTGACAATACTTTTTGTTTTCTGAATGTATGCTTGAACAGTGCATATGTCTTTTGAATTTGATGTTTATGAATGTTAAATATGTTGGCTTTTGAAGAATAAGTAAAAAGGAGAAATGTTATTTGATAATCTAAAAAATCATAAAAATGATTCTTGAAGCAAGAAAAAGCAGTGAATAGAAAAGCTTGCAGAAAAAAAATGGCGGAAAAAAAAGAGAGAAAAAGAAAAAGAAAGCAGAAAAATCCAAAAGCTCTTTAAACCCAAAGGCAAGAGCAAAAAGCCAATAGCCCTTAAAACCAAAAGGCAAGGATAATAAAAAGGATCCAAGGCTTTGAGCATCGTTCACCGAGTTATGTGTCTGTGGCATTTATGTATCCGGTGGTAATACTGGAAAACAAAGTGCTTAGGGCCACGGCCAAGACTCATAAAGTAGCTGTGTTCAAGAATCAACATACTGAACTAGGAGAATCAATAACACTATCTAAACTCGGAGTTCCTATAGATGCCAATCATTCTGAACTTCAATGGATAAAGTGAGATGCCAAAACTATTCAAGAGGCAAAAAGCTACAAGTCCCGATCATCTGATTGGAGCTAAGTTTCATTGATATTTTGGAATTTATAGTATATTCTCTTATTTTTATCCTATTTGATTTTCAGTTGCTTGGGGACAAGCAACAATTTAAGTTTAGTGTTGTGATGAGCGGAAAATTTATACGCTTTTTGGCATTGTTTTTACATAGTTTTTAGTATGATTTAGTTAGTTTTTAATTAAAATTCACATTTCTGGACTTTACTATGAGTTTGTGTATTTTACTGTGGTTTCAGGTATTTTCTGGCTGAAATTGAGGGACCTGAGCAAAAATCAGATTCAGAGGTTGAAGAAGGACTGCAGATGCTGTTGGATTCTGACCTCCCTGCACTCAAAGTAGACATCCAGGGCTTTACAGCAATATATAATAGTCCATACTTTGCCCAAGTTTAGACGACGCAAACTGGCATTCAACGCCAGTTCCACGCTGCATTTTGGAGTTAAACGCCAGAAACAGGTTGCAAAGTGGAGTTAAACGCCAGAAATAGGTTACAAACTGGCGTTCAACTCCAAGAGAAGCCTCTACACGTGTAAAGCTCAATTCTCAGCCCAAGCACACACCAAGTGGGCCCCGGAAGTGGATTTCTAAATCAATTACTCATTTATGTAAACCCTGGTAACTAGTTTAGCATAAATAGGACTTTTTACTATTGTATTTACATCTTCAGATCATTTTAGTCTTGGTTACTCTGGTTCCCCTCTGGGGCCGAGACCAATGAACTCTATTATTACTTATGTATTTTCAATGGTAGAGTTTCTACATACCATAGATTAAGGTGTGGAGCTCTACTGTTCCTCATGAATTAATACAAAGTACTATTGTTTTTCTATTCAATTCAAGCTTATTCCGATTCTAAGATATTTATTCGCACCTCAATATGAATGTGATGAACGTGACAGTCATCATCATTCCCAACTATGAACGCGTGCCTGACAACCACTTCCGTTCTACCTTATATTGAATGAATAACTCTGGGTTTCCTTAATCAGAGTCTTCGTGGTATAAGTTAGAATCCATGGACGGCCATTCTTGAGATTCAAAAAGTCTAAACCTTGTCTGTGGTATTCCGAGTAGGATCTGGGAAGGGATGGCTGCGACGAGCTTCAAACTCGCGAGTGCTGGGCGTAATGACAGACGCAAAAGGATCAATGCAACCTATTCCAGTATGATCGAGAACCGACAGATGATTAGTCATGCAGTGACAGCGCATTGGACCATTTTCACTGAGAGGACACGATGTAGCCATTGACAACGGTAATGCCTAACATACAGCTTGCCATAGAAAGGAGTAGGAATGATTGGATGAAGACAGCAGGAAAGCAGAGGTTCAGAAGAACGAAAGGCATCTCTATACGCTTATCTGAAATTCTCACCAATGAATTACATAAGTATCTCTATCCTAGTTTATATTTTATTTATGTTTTTAATTATCAATTCACCATAACCATTTGAATCCGCCTGACTGAGATTTACAAGGTGACCATAGCTTACTTCAAGCCGACAATCTCCGTGGGATCGACCCTTACTCACGTAAGGTTTATTACTTGGACGACCTAGTGCACTTGCTGGTTAGTTGTACGAAGTTGTGAAACAGAATTAAGAACATGAACGTGCGTATTTAGTTTTTAGCGCCGTTACCAAGGAAGGAACCGTCACAATCTCTGCGCACCAATATCCTATTTTACTGGTGTTTAAAGAAGAGAATTTACCTCCAGAAGTCAGGTACTGACCGACCTCCCCACACTTAAGGCTTTGCACCATCCTCGGTGCCATCTGTCTGGAACAAAGGGGGACTGGTAGTAGCATCTCCACCATCGGGACCGTCATGGCTCCCTGTTCTGGTAAATAAAGTGGAGTCTGGGGTGTCTAGGTCTTTGTAGTTTCCCATAAGTAGCTCCTTGAGGTATGTGAATCGGCGCTTGTTACGGTGCTCTCTTAACTTTGCTTTGTGTTCCTTCCAATCCAACATTTCAAGTATCTGATGGAGCAGTTGGTTTGTTGTAGGTGCTTGTGGTGTTGAAGGAGGAATGTCTTCAGCCGGTTCTGTAGGTTGGCTTGTAGTGGCTGCTGGCGGTCTGATATATTTTTCGTTAGGGATGTACTGATCATCCCGTGGAAGTAAGGCTTTGGTGTCCCCAGCTTTGTAGGAGACTCCGGCTGCCGAGACGAGATCAGAAACCAAGGCGGGAAAAGATAAGTTGCCCGCAATTTGTACATGTCCCATGTAACAACCCTAGTTTTTGAAAATCAAATGATTAGTTATTTGTGATTTATTATATTTGTTGATAATTTTATTTTAAGAAAATTATTTTAGTAAAGGTAATTAAATGGAATTTCATGATAATTGATTTTATAATTTAAACTAGAAATAATTAATTGAACTTAGCAATATATTGATAAATAATGTTCTTAAATATTTTTAAGAGAGTATATTTGGTTTTAAAATTACTTTACCCTCCAATTTTATCAAAATATCTATTCATATCTATCCATATTCTTTTATAAAATCCCTAATTCCTAAACCTAAATTCCCAAATTGAATCAGAAACCCTAATTCCCAAATTAATTACGAAACCCTAACCCTAGCTCCCCTCACCACAGCCGCACCCCACCCCCTTTCACCCCCTCTCACACGGACAGCACTCACTCTCATCAACTCATATCACACACACCCACACTCAACAGAGACAAAGGAGAGAAGAGAAGAGGGAGTCGTCGCATTGCCATCGTCCAGCTCCGCCCGCTTTGCCGCGCCTCCCGTCACGATCGGATTCGTCGTCGCCGTTTGTGGAGCCGTGAGGAGCGTTGCCGTCAAGGCCACGCTGTTCGTCACTGCCCAGTCACCGTTCTACCTTCCGTTAAGCCCATTCCATCGCCTGAGAAGAAGCACAAAGAGGAGAGAGCTCGTGCATGAAAGGTAACACCGCTGTGCCTCCGTCGCGCCTCCATCATCGTCGAACTGCCTTGCGGTTTCTAGCCCCGTCGCATCTGGTCGCCGTCGAGGGAACTGTTAATGTCACGGTTGTGAGCATGGCCTTCGAAGAGAAGAGAATGCAATGAGAAGAGTTATGTCACATTTATGCCGCCGTTGTCGCACTCTGCTGCTACCGCGTCTCACTAAGCCACTGCTGGAGGAGGAGGGCTCGCCAGTTCTACCTCTGCTTCTAGTTTCTGGAATCTGAGAAGACGCCACCACCACTACTGGAACTGTTGGTTTGTTGCTCTAGCCTTGCTCTAGATCCACTCTGAGCCGTTACCATTGCCGTTTGGCTGACACTGAGGCTTTTCACTGCCACCGGAGCTGCCCAGGACCACCATTGTGGCTGCCATGGGACAGAACGGGTGCCAAAATCTGACCGGGTGCCTCTGTTGTCAATCAGAGATGCTAAAACCACCGCTGCTGCTGTGGATTTGGAATACTGGGTTTGTCGCATTTAAATTCTGCAAATTTCGACACTGAGGTAGGGGATTTATACTTAAAGTTAAACGTTTTTATTTAGAATGCCTACAAAATTATTTGAATAAGTGCAAATGGTTAACAATGGTTAAGAATTTCTTAATTGACATAAATGACTTGAAATGCATTTGAAATTAGTTAGTTGTGATTATTCTGAGTTGTGATTGAATTTAGATGCTATTGTGATTAATGATTAATTTAGTATAATTTATTAAATTGAAGTATGCCGAGTTAATTATTGAAAAGCTGTCGTATGGATAATTGATAAATTGAGTTTGGATTGTTGTTGTGAATGTAATTGGTTTTGTTGTTATGAGAGACTAATTGATAGAAATAAGCTTGGTTTGAGGTTGTGAAATTTGGATTAAGTTTGATGGTGTTTTAGTGTTTTAATTGGAGTATTGAATTCAGGTTATGGCTGTGAATGTTTTGGGCTTTGTTGTGAGTGTTTGAAGCTGTAATTGATTTTGGTTTCTCTGATTTTGATGGAATTGTTAAAAAGTTCTGATTCTATGTGATTATACTGAATTAGTTGAGTTGTATGGCTGCATTTTGGTTATTGAGAGTAGGTGCTTGTTGCTGTTTTTAGTTATCATATGTATCGGAATGGCTGTGAAATTGACTTGTGACTGATTGGAATTGGTTTTGGTAGTTGTTAATGTTGGTTCATGATTAATTAGAATTAAGTTTGAGAACTGTTAAAAGATTGAAGCTTGATTATTAAATTGACTTTTTTTATGAAATCTGAATTTTGAGATAAAATCAGTAACTCTAAGAGTATAAGGATAACTTGTAATAATTGGAAACTATAAGGAGCAGAGTTTTTGGGTGAACATATTATAAGAGAACTGGAATTATGTAAATATTACATATTCTATGTGCTTCGGTGTCAATATTGCTAAGATTTTGATTGAGTTAGGTGATAAAGTGTTTTGGGTATTTGGAAAGTGAAAAACTGTTAGTCCGTTGGTTAAAATAATTGATGAATTGATGAAATGAAAGTTATTGATGGATTATGTGGAAATTAGTTATGAATCGATAAGAATGGAATTGGATTGATGGATTATGTGGGAATTTCAGAGTATAATCGAATTACTATTTATCATGAGTTGTGAATTTCTGTTTGATTGAGAATTTTCTGTTTGATAATTATTGAGAAAAGGATTGATGAATTGTTCAGAAAGAGGCAACCCGTAAGGGTGGCTAAGTCCGAGTTTTAGGGGAGGTGCTGCCAAAATTTTATAAAATCTGAGGTTTTATTGAAAAGTTATTTTAAAAGATTTGGATTTGAGAAAATTATATTATTTGATTTTAATTTACTAAGAAAAGAAATGAACTATGTTTGGAGTTTTATTTATTGAGAAAAAAGAATTATATTATTATGAAATCGATTCATCAAGGAAATGTTTATGTTTTGAGTTTGATTTAATATGAAAAGAGTTATGTTTTAGGTTTGAAATAAAGTATTATCTTTTTAGAAGTTTGGTGAAATAATAATATTTGAATTTGAATAGTAAAGAGAGATGATTTTTGAGTATTTGAAAAGTTAGTAAACTTGAGAAAGAGTTTTATTTGATTACTTCTAATGAGAGGTTATGTTTTGAAAGGTGTTTAGTGAATTTAAAATAAATGATTTTCTTGAGTCTTTTGATAGAGGACTAAACTGAAAAATAGTTTTAAAGTTGGCTTGAGTCAAGATTGCTAAAGTAGAGATTATGACTGACTTGATGGTTAAGATTTTTATGGATAAATACCTGAGAAAGTTAAGAAAGGTTTAAAGAAAAATGTTAAGAACTCAAAGGGAAATAGAGAATGACGAATTAATATCTGGATTGTTGCGTTTTAGAAAGGATAATGAAAAGTGATAAAAGGCGGAAAAACCCCACGAACTGTTAGTTGTTTAACTACGGGGAAAAGCCCACGAATTGATAATTGGTTAAAATCGGGAAGTACCCACGAACTGAATGATCATTGATCTCAGGAAAACCTATAGATTATTATTTTTTTTATATGCGGGAGAACCCACGAACTGATAATCATTGATTACGGGAATAACCCACTAACTATTTATGTTGATCTCGGGTATAACCCTCGAACTGAGGATCATTGTATTGTTGTGTATTGATCTCAGGTATAACCCACGAACTGAGGATCATTGTATTTTTGTGTATTGATCTCGGGTATAACCCACGAATTGAGGATCATGTTTGTTGTTATATGTTGATCTCAGGGAAACTGATGAGCGAATAATTTATACGCTTTTTGGCATTGTTTTTACATAGTTTTTAGTATGATTTAGTTAATTTTTAGTATATTTTTATTAGTTTTCAATTAAAAATCATATTTCTGGACTTTACTATGAGTTTGTGTGTTTTTCTGTGATTTCAGATATTTTCTGGCTGAAATTGAGGGACTTGAGCAAAAATCAGATTCAGAGGTTGAAGAAGGACTGCAGATGCTGTTGGATTCTGACCTCCCTGCACTCAAAGTAGATTTTCTGGAGCTACATAACTTCAAATGGCGCGCTCTTAATTGCGTTGGAAATTAGACATCCAAGGCTTTCCAGCAATATATAATAGTCGATACTTTTCCCGAGTTTAAATGACGCAAACTGACGTTCAATGCCAGTTCCATGCTGCATTCTGGAGTAAAACGCCAGAAACAGGTTGTAAAGTGGAGTTAAACGCCAGAAACAGGTTACAAACTGGCATTCAACTCCAAGAGAAGCCTCTACACGTGTAAAGCTCAATGCTCAGCCCAAGCACACACCAAGTGGGCCCCAGAAGTGGATTTCTGCATCATTTACTCATTTCTGTAAACCCTAGTAACTAGTTTAGTATAAATAGGACTTTTTACTATTGTATTTACATCTTTGGAAGATCTTTGGATTATCTTTTGATCCTTTGATCACGTTTTGGGGGCTGGCCATTCGGCCATGCCTGGACCTTATCACTTATGTATTTTTCACGGTAGAGTTTCTACACTCCATAGATTAAGGTGTGGAGCTCTGCTGTTCCTCATGAATTAATACAAAGTACTACTGTTTTTCTATTCAATTCAAGCTTATTTCTTCTCTAAGATATCCATTCGCACCCAAGAACATGATGAATGTGATGATTATGTGACGCTCATCATCATTCTCACCTATGAATGCGTTCTTGACAAACACTTCCGTTCTACATGCAAACAAGCTAGAATGAGTATCTCTTAGATATCTAATACAGGGGACCGAGTCTAAACCTTGTTTGTGGTATTCCGAGTAGGATCTGGGAAGGGATGGCTGTGACGAGCTTCAAACTCGCGAATGCTGGGCGTAGTGACAGACGCAAAAGGATAGTAAATCCTATTCTAGTATGATCGAGAACCGGCAGATGATTAGCCATGCAGTGACAGCACATTGGACCATTTTCACAGAGAGGATGGGATGTAGCCATTGACAACGGTGATGCCCTACATACAGCTTGCCATGGAAAGGAGTAGGAATGATTGGATGAAGACAGCAGGAAAGCAGAGGTTCAGGAGGAACGAAAGCATCTCTATACGCTTATCTGAAATTCTCACCAATGAATTACATAAGTATCTCTATCCCAATTTATATTTTATTTATGTTTTTTTTATCAATTCACCATAACCATTTGAATCCACCTGACTGAGATTTACAAGGTGACCATAGCTTGCTTCAGGCCGACAATCTCCGTGGGATCGACCCTTACTCACGTAAGGTTTATTACTTGGACGACCCAGTGCACTTACTGGTTAGTTGTATCGAAATTGTGAAGAAAACTAAAATTATGAACGTGCGTATTAAGTTTTTAGCGCCGTTACCAAGGAATGAACAATCACGATTTCGTGCACCAAGTTTTTGGCGCCATTGCCGGGGATTGTTCGAGTTTGGACAACTGACGGTTCATATTGTTGCTCAGATTAGGTAATTTTATTTTATTTTTAAGCTTTTTTATTTCTTATTTTCGAAAATAATATAAAAAAAAATATAATTTCTTTTTCGTTTTTCCCACAATAATTTTCGAAAAAAAAAATTTATAAAATCATAAAATCAAAAATATTTTTTGTGTTTCTTGTTTGAGTCTAGAGTCGAGTTTTAAGTTTGGTGTCAATTGCATCTTTTTAATTTTCTAAAAAAATTATTTTCAAAAATTTCATGCATTGTATTCTTCATGATTTTCAAGTTGTTCTTGGCCAGTCTTCTTGTTTGATCTTCATATTTTCTTGTTTTGTGTCTTTCCTTATTTTTCATATGCATTCTTGAATTATTAATGTCTAAAGAATAAAAATTTTTAAGTTTGGTGTCTTGCATGTTTTCTTTTCTTGAATATTTTTCAAAAATAAGTTCTTGGTGTTCATCTTGACATTCAAAGTGTTCTTGGTGTTTCTTCTTGACATTCATAGTGTTTTTGCATGCATTTTTGGTTTTGATCTTAATTCTTCATGTTTTGTTTCATTCTTGCTGTTTAAAAAAAAAGAGAGAGAAAAACATCAAAAAGATATCTTTTCCTTTTTTCTCTTTCTTTATTAAAATTCAAAAATAAAAAAAATATCTTTCCCTTTTTCACTCATAAATTTTTGAAAATTTGAGTAACTTTAATTTTCAAAATCAAATCTTTTTAAATTTCTTTTTCAAATCTTTTTCAATTTAAGTTTCAATCACATCTTTTTCAAAATCAATTTTAAAATCTTTTCTAACTTCTTATCTTTTCAAATTTGATTTTCAAATCTTTTTCAATTAACCACTTAACTTTTTGATTGATTCTTATCTTTTTCAAAACTACCTAACTAGTTCTCTCTCTCTCATTTTTGAAAATCACCTTCATCTTTTTCAAAATTCCCTTTTTTTTAACTAATTGTTTTAATTTTTAATTTAATTTGATTTCAATTTTAATTTTCGAATTTTAACTTTAATTTTAAAATATTTTTATTTTATTTATTTAAATTTTCGAATTCTTCTCTTCCTCACCTCCTTCTATTTATTTATTCATCTACTAACACTTCTCCTCCACCCAAAAATTCGAACCCCATCCCCCTCTCTGTGTTCGAATTTTTCCTCTTCTTCTTCTTACATTCTTCTCTTCTTATACTTGCATAAGGAATCTCTATACTGTGACATAGAGGATTCCATATTTTCTTTTGTGTTCTCTTCTTTTTCATATGAGCAGGAACAAGGATAAGAACATTCTTGTTGAACCCGATCCTGAACCTGAAAGGACTCTGAAGAGGAAGCTAAGGGAAGCTAAAGCACAACTCTCTGGAGAAAATATGACAAAAATTTTCGAAAAGGAAGGAGACATGGCCGAAAATAATAACAATGCAAGGAAGATGCTTGGTGACTTTACTGCACCAAATTTCAATTTACATGGAAGAAGTATCTCAATCCCTGCCATTGGATCAAACAATTTTGAGCTTAAACCTCAATTAATTTCTCTGATGCAACAGAACTGCAAGTTTCATGGACTTCCATCCGAAGATCCTTTTCAGTTCTTAACTGAATTCTTGCAGATCTGTGATACTGTTAAGACCAATGGGGTTGATCCCGAGGTCTACAGGCTTATGCTTTTCCCCTTTGCTGTAAGAGACGGAGCTAGAGTATGGTTGGACTCTCAACCTAAAGATAGCCTGAACTCTTGGGATAAGCTGGTCACGGCTTTCTTAGCCAAGTTCTTTCCTCCTCAAAAGCTTAGCAAGCTTAGAGTGGATGTTCAACCCTTTCAGATAGAAAGAAGGTGAATCCCTCTATGAAGCTTGGGAGAGATACAAGGAACTGACCAAAAAGTATCCTTCTGACATGCTTTCAGAATGGACCATCCTAGATATATTCTATGATAGTCTGTCTGAGCTATCAAAGATGTCACTGGACCATTCTGCAGGTGGATCCATTCACCTAAAGAAAATTCCTGCAGAAGCTCAAGAACTCATTGACATGGTTGCAAATAACCAGTTCATGTACACTTTTGAAAGGAATCTTGTGAATAATGGGACGCCTATGAGGAAGGGAGTTCTTGAAATTGATACTCTGAATGCCATATTGGCTCAGAATAAAATACTGACTCAGCAAGTCAATATGATCTCTCAGAGTCTGAATGGATTGAAGGAATCATCCAACAATACTAAAGAGGCATCTTCTGAAGAAGAAGCTTATGATCATGAGAACCCTGCAATAGCAGAGGTGAATTACATGGGTGAATCCTATGGAAACACCTATAATTCCTCATGGAGAAATCATCCAAATTTCTCATGGAAGGATCAACAAAAGCCTCAACAAGGCTTTAATAATGGTGGAAGAAACAGGTTTAGCAATAGCAAGTCTTTTCCATCATCCAATCAGCAACAGACAGAGAATTCTGAGCAGAATCCATCTAGCTTAGCAAATATAGTCTCTGATCTATCTAAGGCCACTTTAAGTTTCATGAATGAAACAAGGTCCTCCATTAGAAATTTGGAGGCACAAGTGGGCCAGCTGAGTAAAAGAGTCACTGAAACTCCTCCTAGTACTCTCCCAAGCAATACAGAAGAGAATCCAAAAAGAGAGTACAAGGTCATTGATTTAACCATCATGGCCGAACCTACAAGGGAGGGAGAGGACGTGAATCCCAGTGAGGAAGACCTTCTGGGATGTCCAGTGATCAACAAGGAGTTTCCCTCTGAGGTACCAAAGGAATCTGAGGCTCATCTAGAGACCATAGAGATTCCATTGAACCTCCTTATGCCATTCATGAGCTCTGATGAGTATTCTTCTTCTGAAGAGAATGAAGATGTCACTGAAGAGCAAGTTGCCAAGTACCTTGGTGTAATCATGAAGTTAAATGCCAAATTATTTGGTAATGAGACTTGGGAAGATGAACCTCCCTTGCTCATCAATGAACTGAGTGATCTGGATCAACTGACATTGCCTCAGAAGAAATAGGATCCTGGAAAGTTCTTAATACCTTGTACCATAGGCACCATGACCTTTGAAAAGGCTCTATGTGACCTTGGGTCAGGAACAAACCTCAAGCCACTCTCTGTAATGGAGAAACTGGGAATTTTTGAGGTGCAAGCTTCCAGAATCTCATTAGAGATGGCAGACAACTCAAGAAAATAGGCTTATAGACAAGTAGAAGACGTGCTAGTAAAGGTTAAAGGCCTTTACATCCCTGCTGATTTCATAATCCTAGACACTGGGAAGGATGAGGATGAATCCATCATCCTTGGAAGACCCTTCCTAGCCACAGCAAGAGCTGTGATTGATGTGGACAGAGGAGAATTGATCCTTCAACTGAATGAGGACAACCTTGTGTTTAAAACTCAAGGATCTCCTTCTGTAACCATAGAGAGGAAGCATGAAAAACTTCTCTCACTGCAGAGTCAACAAAAGCACCCACAGTCAAACTCTAAGTTTGGTGTTGGGAGGCCACAACCAAACTCTAAGTTTGGTGTTGAACCCCCACATTCAAACTCTAAGTTTGGTGTTGGGAGGTTCCAACCTTGCTCTAATTATCTGTGAGGCTCCATGAGAGCTCACTGTCAAGCTATTGACATTAAAGAAGCGCTTGTTGGGAGGCAACCCAATGTTATTTAATTATATCTATTTTATTATTACTTTATTTTTTAGGTTGATGATCATGTGAAGTCATAAAAACTACTGAAAAATCAAAAACAGAATGAAAAATAGCATTGAAAACAGCACACCCTGAAAGAAAGTAGTCTGGCATTTTAACGCCAGAAACAGGCACCAAGCTGGCGTTTAACGCCAGAAACAAGCATCTACCTGGCGTTAAATGCCAGAAACAAGCTACATTTGGGCGTTTAACGCCAGAAACAGGCAGCAGTCTGGCGTTAAACGCCAGGATTGCACAGCAAGGGCTTTTTACACGCCTAATTAGAGCAGGGATGTTAAGTCCTTGACCCCACTTGATCTGTGGACCCCACAGGATCCCCACCACTTCTTCTCTCCTCTTTACACCTTTTCATAACTCTCTTTCCCAAAATAACCTCCACCAATCACCTCCAATTCCCCTCCAAAGCCATCATACACCCACCTACACCTACCCACTCAAATTCAAACCATCACTCCTTCCTTTTCACACATCATAACCACCTTAAACCCCCAGTGGCCGAACCATTCACACACCTCCATCTCCTCCATCTCTTCTTCTTCTCATCCTTTCTTTCTTCTTTTGCTTGAGGACGAGCAAACCTTCTAAGTTTGGTGTGATAAAAGCATTACTTTTTTTCCATAACCATTTATGGCACCTAAGGCCAGAGACACCCTCATTGAAGAGGGCAAGCCCATCACTAAGAAAAGGATGGAGCAAATAAGAGATCATGGACCTCAACATGAGCATGAGAAAATTCCTCACCATGAAATCCCTGAGATGCCTCAGGGGATGCACTTTCCTCCACAGAATTATTGGGAGCAAATCAACACTTCCCTAGGAGAATTAAGTTCCAATATGGGACAACTAAGGGTGGAGCACCAAGAGCACTCCATCATCCTCCATGAAATTAGAGAAGATCAAAGAACTATGAGGGAGGAGCAAGAAAGACAAGGAAGAGACATAGAGGAGCTCAAGAGCACCATTGGTTCTCAAGGAGAGGAAGACGCCACCCTCACTAAGGTGGACTCATTCTTTAATCTCCTTGTCTATTTATTTTCTATTTTTCGGTTTTTGAGCCTTATGTGTTATTTATGTTTGTGCCTTTACTACATGATCATTAGTGTCTAAGTGTCTATGCCTTAAAGTTATGAATATGAATCCATCACCTCTCTTGAATGAAAAATGTTTTAATTACAAAAGAACAAGAAGTACATGGTTTCGAATTCATCCGTGAAACTAGTTTAATTATTTTGATGTGGTGACAATAATTTTGTCTTCTGAATGAATGCTTGAACAGTGCATACATCTTTTGAAGTTGTTGTCTATGAATGTTAAATATGTTGGCTCTTGAAGAATAAGGAAAAAGGAGAAATGTTATTTGATAATCTGAAAAATCATAAAAATGATTCTTGATGCAAGAAAAAGCAGTGAATACAAAAGCTTGCAGAAAAAAAAAAAGAAGAAAAAAATGCAAAAAAAAAGAGAAAAAGAAAAAGAAAAAGCAAGCAGAAAAAGCCAAAAGCTCTTTAAACCAAAAGGCAAGAGCAAAAAGTCAATAGCCCTTAAAACCAAAAGGGAAGGGTAAATAAAAAGGATTCAAGGCTTTGAGCATCAGTGGATAGAAGGGCCTAAAGGAATAAAATCCTGGCCTAAGCGGCTAAGCCAAGCTGTCCCTAACCATGTGCTTGTGGCGTGAAGGTGTCGAGAGAAAACTTGAGACTGAGCGGTTAAAGTCGAGGTCCAAAGCAAAAGAAGAGTGTGCTTAAGAACCCTGGACACCTCTAATTGGGGAGTTTAGCAAAGCTGAGTCACAATCTAAAAAGGTTCACCCACTTATGTGTCAGTGGCATTTATGTATCCGGTGGTAATACTGGAAAACAAAGTGCTTAGGGCCACGGCCAAGACTCATAAAGTAGCTGTGTTCAAGAATCAACATACTGAACTAGGAGAATCAATAACCCTATCTGAATTTTGAGTTCCTATAGATGCCAATCATTCTGAACCTCAATGGATAAAGTGAGATGCCAAAACTATTCAAGAGGCAAAAAGCTATAAGTCCCGCTCATCTGATTGGAGCTAAGTTTCATTGATATTTTGGAATTTATAGTATATTCTCTTCTTTTTATCCTATTTGATTTTCAGTTTCTTGGGGACAAGCAACAATTTAAGTTTGGTTTTGTGATGAGCGGATAATTTATACGCTTTTTGGCATTGTTTTTACATAGTTTTTAGTATGATTTAGTTAGTTTTTAGTATATTTTTATTAGTTTTTAATTAAAAATCACATTTCTAGACTTTTCTATGAGTTTGTGTATTTTTCTGTGATTTCAAGTATTTTCTGGCTAAAATTGAGGGACTTGAGCAAAAATCAGATTCAGAGGTTGAAGAAGGACTGCAGATGTTGTTGGATTCTGACCTCCCTGCACTCAAAGTGTATTTTCTGGAGCTACAAAACTTCAAAAGGCGCGCTCTCAATTGCGTTGGAAATTAGACATCCGGGGCTTTCCAGAAATATATAATAGTCCATACTTTGCCTGAGTTTAGACGACGCAAACTGGCGTTCAACACCAGTTCCATGCTGCATTCTGGAGTAAAACGCCAAAAATAAGTTGCAAAGTGGAGTTAAACGCCAGAAACAGGTTACAAATTGGCATTCAACTCCAAGAGAAGCCTCTACACGTGTAGAGCTCAATGCTCAGCCCAAGCACACACCAATTGGGCCCCAGAAGTGGATTTCTGCATCATTTACTCATTTCTGTAAACCCTAGTAACTAGTTTAGTATAAATAGGACTTTTTACTATTATATTTACATCTTTGGAACATCTTTGGATTATCTTTTGATCCTTTGATCACGTTTTAGGGGCTGGCCATTCGGCCATGCCTGGACCTTATCACTTATGTATTTTCCACGGTAGAGTTTCTACACTCCATAGATTAAGGTGTGGAGCTCTGCTGTTCCTCATGAATTAATACAAAGTACTACTGTTTTTCTATAATTCAAGCTTATTCCTTCTCTAAGATATCCATTCACACCCAAGAACATGATGAATGTGATGATTATGTGACGCTCATCATCATTCTCACCTATGAACGCGTTCCTGACAAACACTTCTGTTTTACATGCAAACAAGCTAGAATGAGTATCTCTTAGATATCTAATACAGGAGACCGAGTCCGAGATATTAGAATCTTCGTGGTGTAAGTTAAAACCCATGGACGGCCATTCTTGAGATCCGGAAAGTCTAAACTTTGTCTGTGGTATTCCGAGTAGGATCTGGGAAGGGATGGCTGTGACGAGCATCAAACTCGCGAATGCTGGGCGTAGTGACAGACGCAAAAGGATAGTAAATCCTATTCCAATATGATCGAGAACCGACAGATGATTAGCCATGCAGTGACAGCGCATTGGACCATTTTCACAGAGAGGATGGGATGTAGCCATTTACAACGGTGATGTCCTACATACAGCTTACTATGGAAAGGAGTAGGAATGATTGGATGAAGACAGCAGGAAAGCAGAGGTTCAGGAGGAATGAAAGCATCTCTATACGCTTATCTGAAATTCTCACCAATGAATTACATAAGTATCTCTATCCCAGTTTATATTTTTTTTATGTTTTTATTATCAATTCACCATAACCATTTGAATTCGCCTGACTGAGATTTACAAGGTGACCATAGCTTGCTTCAGGCCGACAATCTCCATGGGATCGACCATTACTCACGTAAGATTTATTACTTGGACGACCCAGTGCACTTGCTGGTTAGTTATATCGAAATTGTGAAGAGAACTAAAATTATGAACGTGTGTATTAAGTTTTTAGCGCCGTTACCAAGGAATGAACAATCATGATTTCGTGCACCAGAAACCCACGAACTGAGGATCATTGTTTTGTTTGTGAATTGATCTCGGGGACGCCCACGAACTGAGGATCACTGTTTCCCCTTGTGCATATATTATGGGGTCGGGCTTTGCGCCGACTGCCGGTAGTCACGAAAGAGTGGTATTCTTACCACCGACACATATGCACTACGGACACAAAGGGAAGCCATATCTGGGACTTGTTCCAAGGTAATGTCGGGCTGCAGGGTATAAACCGACACGTGAGCTCATGGCCTGCTTAGGACAGACATGCATCATATGGTTTGAAGCTGCGGGCGATTATAGAATTTATTTATGAGTTAAGTGTGAGTTAATTTGCTTTCATAGAGTTCCCTCGCCCTTATTGCTTAAGATTTTTATTTTATACAGAGGGATAGGATTTGTATCTGAGTTTTATTTGAAATCTTTTGTATGACAGATATTATTATTAATAATTATGTGCTTATTATTACTTTGAAATATTTGATATACGATTTTGATAATCAAAAACAAAATTTTTCTGGAATTTTCTATAAAACTAAATCGCGATATCGAACTAAAGGCTCAATAGTAAATAGTTAATAAAGGAAAACAAGTTAGTAACGCCTTACTTTCGGTACGATCATGACGTTCTGGAAGTTGGGTCATTACATCCCATAGCATGCCAAACGTGTCTTGGTAAGTTTAGGTGCTGGTCTGTAAGGATACACCAAAGTAAAACAGCCATGTCTGTAGTGAATGAGGACTCGTGAGTACTCAGAAAGACATAATGGGACATTATCTGTGCCCATACTCGAGCCTCCAAGGTAAGTGCTGACGCCGATATGCCCTTAGGTCGGGAACGATGGTATCCGTAGATCCATCTGCTGCCAGTTTGTGCTATAACTCTGAGAACGGCGTCCCAGTCAAATTGGTATGTCTGGCGCTTGAGTGAGGCTTCTTGAAATGCATCCAATCCTTCTGGAGCAGGGGGGAGATCCAAAGCTTGTTGAATGGCCTCTTCAGTTATGGGGACTTGCTTCTGACGGACATAGACAGACTGCATGGTTGGCATGTGAAAGTTGGAGTAGAATTCTACTACCCATGCGACATTAACCTGCCGTGGGTGTCTCTGTAAGAATCCCCATTGTCTTCGTTCAATTTGTGGCTCAACAAATTCAGCAATGCGGGTCAGGAGGATAAGAAGGTATTCATTGTTGTAATTCCTCTCTGCCAGGATGGGGAACATCTGCTCACAGTAGCGGTTAGGAAACCACGCAGTGTCCTTTGCTGGGAAGGCTTTTTCTTTTTCATCGACCTTGATGATCCTCTTGATTCTTTTTGTTGAGGGCTTTACTGCTGCTGAAGATGGCTCTGCCACTAATGCTCTTTTTGTTCCTCTCCTTGCTGGTGGTTTGGGAGTAGCTTTTTCTTTGCCTTTCTTGGTGGCCATCCTGAAAAAGGAAAGAGAAAGTAATATGTAAAGTGAAGGGTTCGAGCAAGGGAGCGAATATTATGAGTGGTAATCAATGCACGGTAAGGAAGGATGTCGTTAACACATGGTCTAGACTACATGTGAAAAGTTCATTAAAGGAAACATAGCAAGTGCATGTGATGGCAATTAAATGCAAGATGTTTATTGGCATGCTGGCAAAGGCATGAGTAGCATAGATCAAGCATTCAATGTCCAAGTTAGATTACCAAGTCTTTCAAACTAATAACCTATTGGTATTGACAATTAAATTAAATTAATAAAATATAAAAAGGGTTTTGTAAAAAACAAGCATTAAAGTAGTAGGATAACATAAAGGTAGTGCATGATGTCATATGGGCTTTTTCACAAACACATAGCATGCATGGTAAATATGTTTTTGAAAATATGAAATAGAACATGCAAGTAACCCTTTAAAAGGTAATATTAATTGTCAAACAAATCCATGATAATCCACAAGCAAAATATAGAAAATAAAGACCGAAATAAATTTTCAACACCAATTAAAAGGAATAAAAAGAAAGAAAGAAAAAAAAGAGAAAATATAGATAAAGAAAGTAAAAAAGAAAAAGAAGAAGAAAACATAATAAAAATAAGAATAATAATGGAAAAGTAAAGAAGGAAGAAGAATAAACCTTGATAATGGGTGTGAAAAGAAAAGAAAAGGGGGAGAGTAAAAAGTGAGAAAGAGTAGAGAAGGAAGAAGAGAGAAGAAGGAAGAAAGAAGGGATAAGAAAAGATAAGATATTTTGGCTGATCTGGATAAGCTGTGCACCACATATGACGTGGACGCGTGAGTCACGCGGTCGTATGTGGTGTGATGTTTTTTTCAAGTGACGCGAACGCGTGGGTCACGCGGTCGCGTGAAGTGATTTGTGCAAATGGCATGAGGGCAGCGACGCGTTCGCGCAACTCTCTGTCTCAAACTCATTTTGCCAAAATTTTTGGGTGACGCGATCGCGTGGTTGATGCGATCGCGTGAATGGCCATGTTTGGAGGACGACGCGGCCGCGTGGGGTACGCGGTCTCGTGGTAAGACTGGTGCTTCCAGCACCACTCCAGCCTCACTCCATAATAACCCTCTGCCATACACCTCTTTACGTCGATTTTTCGGGGCACGCGGTCGCGTGGGTGACGCGGACGCGTGGGAGGCCAATTTCCAAATGACGCGGTCGCGTGGGCATGGTTGTGCCTAAGGCACGCCTCCAGCCACGCTTTCGTGTGACTTTCTGTTCACTTTTATTGTCTTTCCAATGCACTGGTGACGCAGACGCGTCGCGTGCGTGTGTTTTTTTTTTAAAACATATGCAGAATGCTCATGCAAACTATATGCAGCTATATGCAGGGATGATGAGAAGAGTCATTAACATCATAAAAATAAAGTAAAAATTAAAACTAAGACTGAAACAGAACAATCTACCATGGTGGGTTGTCTCCCACCTAGCACTTTGCTTTTACGTCCTTAAGTTGGACGCTCGTTAGGCTCATTCTGCTTCTCTTGGTGGGTCTTCCAAGAGAAAAATCTCTAGTTCCTTTTGACTCTTCATCTTCTCACTATGATAAAGCTTTAGGCGATGTCCATTGACCTTTAGAAATTTGGAGCTGGTAGCATGACGCAGGTGGAAAACTCTGTATGGCTCTACCTTTTCTACTTTGTATGGACCTTCCCATCTTGATCTCAGTTTACCTGGCATGAGCCTCAGTCTGGAGTTATATAGTAGAACTAATTCCCCTGGTCTGAATTCTCTCCTTTTAATGTGCTTGTCATGGACAGCCTTCATTTTCTCCTTGTAACGCCTGGAGTTGTCATATGCTTCTAGGCGGAGGTTCTCTAGTTCTGCTAGTTGTAGCTTTCTTTCAGTACCAGCTTTTGTAAGATTCATGTTGCACTCTCTTACAGCCCAGAAAGCCTTGTGTTCCACCTCTACGGGGAGGTGGCAAGCCTTTCCGTATACCAGGCGGAAGGGGCTCATCTCAATGGGTGTCTTGTACGCTGTTCTATATGCCCAGAGTACATCTTGTAACCTGGCACTCCAGTCCTTCCTATGAGGTTTTACTATCTTCTCCATAATACGTTTAATTTCTCTGTTAGAGACTTCTGCTTGCCCATTGGTCTGGGAATGATAAGCTATTGCTACTTTGTGAATTATCCCATGCTTTGTCAGTAATCCTGTTAGTCTCTTGTTACAAAAATGGGTGCCTTGATCGCTCACGATTGCTCGTGGTGATCCAAAGCGATAGATAATATGGTTTCTAACAAAGAAAACAACAGTGTTAGCATCATCAGTGCGGGTAGAAATTGCTTCCACCCATTTAGAAACATAATCTACGGCTAACAGTATATAAGAGTAACCGTTAGAATTTGGAAATAGACCCATAAAGTCAATGCCCCAAACATAAAAAATTTCACAGAAAAGCATAATCTGTTGAGGCATCTCATCCCTCTTGGATATATTAATAAACCTTTGGCATGGGGAACAAGATTTACAGAATTCAGCAGCGTCTTTAAAAAGAGTAGGCCACCAGAATCCACAGTCTAGAATTTTTCTAGCTGTTCTTTGAGGGCCAAAATGTCCTCCACTCTCATATGAGTGGCAGGCCTCTAAAATGGACTGGAATTCTGATTGAGGCACACACTGTCTAATTACCTGGTCAGCACCACACCTCCATAAATATGGATCATCCCAGATATAATATTTGGACTCGCTTTTCAGCTTGTCTCTCTGGTGCTTAGTAAAATTTGGAGGAAAAGTGTGGCTAACTAGATAATTAGCTACAGGTGCATACCAAGGAACTACTTCAGATACTGCTTGTAAGTTATCAAATGGGAAATTATCATTGATAGGAGTGGAGTCACCCTTAATGTGCTCAAACCGACTCAAGTGGTCTGCCACTAAATTCTGGTTACCACTCCTGTCCTTAATTTCGAAATCAAATTCTTGTAGCAGCAGTATCCAACGTATTAGCCTTAGTTTGGACTCCTTTTTAGCTAATAAATATTTTAGAGCTGCATGGTCTGAGTACACTACCACCTTAGTACCAAGTAAATAGGCTCGGAATTTATCCAGAGCCAAAACAATAGCAAGAAGCTCTTTTTTAGTAGTAGTATAATTAGTTTGAGTAGCATCTAAAGTCTTAGATGCATAAGCAATTACAAAAGGGTCCTTACCTTCGCGCTGAGCCAGCGTTGCTCCTACTGCATGGTTGGAAGTATCACACATGATTTCAAATGGCTGGCTCCAGTCAGGTCCTCTCACAATTGGAGCTTGAGTCAGGGTGATCTTCAGCTTATCAAACGCTTGCATACAGCTTTCACTGAACTCGAACTCAATATCTTTCTGCAGCAATCTGGATAAAGGCAGTGCTACCTTACTGAAGTCCTTAATAAATCTCTTGTAAAAACCTGCGTGGCCAAGGAACGAACGGACTTCCCTCACGGAGGAGGGGTAAGGTAAACTAGAAATAACATCCACCTTTGCTGGGTCTACAGAAATGCCAGTATTAGACACAACATGTCCTAGTACAATTCCTTGTTTGACCATAAAGTGACATTTTTCAAAATTTAATACAAGGTTTGTATTAACACATCTGTCTAATACTCTAGATAAAATATCCAAGCAAAGGCTAAATGAATCACTATATATGATGAAATTATCTATAAAAATTTCCATACAGTTCTCAATAAGATCAGAGAAAAAACTCATCATGCATCTTTGGAAAGTAGTTGGTGCATTGCATAAGCCAAAGGGCATTCTCTTATAAGCATAAGTTCTAAAAGGGCATGTAAAAGTAGTCTTTTCCTGATCTTCAGGAGCTATATGAATTTGAAAGTATCCTGTATAACCATCTAAAAAACAATAATGGGATTTACCTGACAGGCGATCAAGCATCTGATCAATGAATGGCAAGGGGTAGTGATCCTTACGAGTGGCTTGGTTGAGACGCCTATAGTCAATGCAAACTCTCCATGAATTCTGCACTCTAGTTGTCAGGAACTCTCCATATTCATTTCTTACTATTGTGACTCCAGACTTCTTGGGCACCACTTGTACTGGACTAACCCATTCACCGTCTGAGATGGGGTAAATGATATCTGCTTCAAGTAGCCTGGTTACTTCTTTTTTGACAACTTCTAAGATGGTGGGATTCAATCTTCTTTGAGGTTGACGGACAGGCTTTGCTCCCTCTTCTAGGAATATTCTGTGTTCACAAACTTGAGGGCTGATGCCTACTATATCCGCCAAGCTCCATCCAATTACTTTCTTATATTTTCTCAGCACACTGAGTAGCTGTTCTTCTTGTTGAGAAGTGAGTTCCCTTGCAATGATGACTGGGAACTTCTGTTTGTCCTCAAGGTAAGCATACTTGAGGTGTGGAGGAAGGAGCTTTAACTCTAATTTTTGCTCATAGCTAGGCTCTAGATCATCTGGGGCGGGTGATAATGGTAAAGTCTTATCATTGTTTTCAGAAAGTGTCCTCACACTTGGACCTTGCTCCATATACTTCTCTTCTAATTCTTCCTGGTGAACTTCAGCTACAGTTTCATCAATAATGTCGCACTAAAAGATAAAATGATCTTCCGGAGGATGCTTCATAGCTTCATTTAAACTGAAACTCACTGTTCTGTCATCTATCTCAAAAGAGTAAGTTCCTGAGAATGCATCCAGCTTGAACTTTGAAGTCTTCAGGAATGGTCTTCCAAGCAGGATTATCTGCTAGCACAAAACAAGCTGCCGACCTTTTTAAGGGAGGGAGCCTCAAAGTATCATATATAGATGACGGGTGCGGAAATTGGCGAGTTAAGAATGATTATAAAATATGCGTTGCAAGTATAGTTCTCAACCAACCAGAAATCCGCTCATCAATTTAGAAGGGTGTCACAGAAATTAAAATTAAAATACTGGGAGTATGAATCCCAGGTCATCTCCCAACGAGTTGCAGAAAAGTGTGCTATTTTATTAATCAGATGTTTTTAAAAAGGTTTGAGTTGAATGGCGAAAATTAAATTAGAGAATTTATATAAATTTAAATAAAAGCCTTGACTGGGAGTATGATTAGTTGGAAGCCCTATTCGTGTTGGAGCACTCTCAAGATTAATTGACAATTGAGGGTTATTATGTTTAGTTGTCCCTTACTAAGTAAGGGAAAGTCAAACAAGCTAGAATCCTATTTCTATCCACAAGTTCCAATCCGCTGTTGGGAGGATTGGTGTTAGTGACTAGAGAGCAATCCAACAATAAACCCAATTACAATCTTTCTCTTGAGCATCCCAACTCAAGGGTTCCTTTCAATCAACTCCCCATCAAGTTAGGGAAGTACTCGCGCATTGTAAATGCAAAATTCATAACATAAGAAAGGGAATTAAAGAAAGACATGATAAATAATGATCAAAAGATTAATTAAAAATAAGAGTAATTCTTGTATTTAATAAATGCTAAAATAATCCAATAGTAAAATTAAGTAAATTAAGGAACATGGAAGAGTAAAAGACAAGTAAAGAAAACGAACTAGAATGTCGAAGTCTTGATGAGGCAATAACTCTTCTCAATATCCCAATGCAAAAACAATGAAAAATAACGAATCCTAAAAACTATGAATGTGTAGAGAGAAAAACCTAGAGGAGAGGAAAAACTAGATCTAAAAACTGAAACTATGAAGAATGAATGTTGTTGTTGGTTTTTGCATGTTCTCTGACTCTAGTCTGCTTTTCTGGGCCGAAAACTGAGTCAAAATAAGGCCCGAAATCGCCCCCAGCGATTCTGCAGATTATGCAGATCGCGCATGTCACGCGGTCGCGTCATCCATGCGGCCGCGTCATTCGGCATTTCACTTTGCCACGCAGATGCGTCGTCCATGCGGCCGCGTCACTCGTGCTATTCCATGCCGCGCGGTCGCGTCATTCATGCGGCCGCGTCACTGCGATTTCCTTTCTTTCGCGCGGTTGCGTGATCCATGCGGCCGCGTCACTTCTCGCTGGTCATCTCCTCAATTCCTTGTGTTCCTTCCATTTTTGCAAGCTTCCTCTCCAATCTCCAACTCATTCATGCCCTATGAAGCCTGAAACACTTAACACACAGATCACGGCATCGAATGGAATAAAGGAGAAATAAAATACATAATTAAAAGTCTCTAGGAAGCAGGTTTTCAATCATGCAATAACTTTAGGAAGGAATTATAAATGCATGCTTATTTAACGAATAAGTGGGTAAAGATCATGATAAAACCACACAATTAAACACAATATAAACCATAAAATAGTGGTTTATCAACCTCCCCACACTTAAACATTAGCATGTCCTCATGCTTAGTTGAAGGAGATAAAATGAATGAGTAAGAACATGTAAAACCTATGAAATGCAATGCAACCTATATATATGAATGCAACTATATGATTTTTGTCCACTTGATCAAAAGTAAATAAGCTCTTCAGAATAATTACAAATCAAATTCCACTAACTCAATTCTTATACAGTAAGGACAGATACAAATGCAAGAAGATAGCTTATGAAAGCAAGGAACATAGAAATTCAAGCATGGAACCCTCACTGATGATGTATGTACACTCTAGTCTCTCTAGTGCATAGGGTAATCACTCTATCCTTCTCTAATCATGTTCTCTAATTTTTGATCTTCTCCTAACCAATCAACAACATTCAATATACCAATGCAAACATCATGAGGTCTTTTCAAGGTTGTAATGGGGCCAAGGTGAGGGCAAGAATACATATATGGCTAAGTAAGCTTATAAATTGAATCTTTAATTAACCCAAGCTTTAACATAACCTATATATATATTCTATAAAACTTTAGAATTCATACCTAGCTACCCAGAAATCCATTTCACATCCATACTCATGTATCAACCTTTTATTTTGATTTTATCATACATGCATTGATCTTTGAATGCTTGACTTAGCATTGGGGTGATTTTGTCCCCTTATTTATTTATTGAGTATTTTTGGATTTTTTTTTTAAAATAGAAACACAAAAATAACATAGCTTATCGATGCACATAGAGTTTTAATTCTTATAGTTTCACATGAGTAGGTATCCAAATTCCCATAATATTATCATGACTCATTCTGTTATTATCCTTTGTTCCCACAATTTCCCGTACTTAAATAACACACACAATTTTATCTTAAGCTAACCAAAGATTCAATTTGGGGTATATACTTGTTTTTCTGCTTAAGGCTAGTAATGTGGTAAAATATAGAACAAATGGGATTTAAAGGCTCAAAGTGGCTAACAAAGGTAATTGAAAGGGTAGGCTTAATTTGGATAAGTAAGCTCAACAAATAATGGCCTCAATCATATGCAAACATATAAATATAATAAACATTGGACATATAGGATGAAACAAAATATAGATTACAATCATAGAGAAGTAAACACACAAGAATAAAATAATTGTGGTTAAATAATGTAACCATTCATAAAAGGCTTAAATCTCACAGGTTGTGTGTTCTTTAGCTCAAAAATCATATTCCAAATACAACTTCAAGAAAATTTAACATAAAAGTTTTAATTAAAATTAGTGAAATTTTGTTCCAAAGATAGAGTCTTAGAAGAAACTCATTGTCTTTTCAATCAAGCAGAACATGCATGCAACTAAATATCCTATTCTACAAAAGAAAAACTAACTAAATATCCTAATTTATTGGCGCTAGGGAAGAGAAATTACCTCCGGAAGTCAGGTACTGACCGACCTCCCCACACTTAAGGCTTTGCACCATCCTCGGTGCCATTTGTCAAGAACAAAGGTGGGCTGGTAGCAGTATCTCTACAGTCGGGACCATCATGGCTCCCTGTGCTGGTAAAAGAAGTGGAGTTCGGGGTATCTGAGTCCTTGAATTTTCCCATAATCAGCTCCTTGAGGTATGTGAATCGGCGCTTGTTACGGCGCTCTCTCATCTTAGCTTTGTGTTCTTGCCGATCCAACCTTGCAAGTATCTGCTGGAGCAGCTGATCAGTAGTGGGTGCTTGTGGTGTTGAAGAAGGAATATCTTCAACAGGTTTAGTAGGCTGGCTGATAATGGCTGCTGGAAGTCTAAGATACTTCCCATTAGGGACATACTGATCATCTTGGGGAAGCATGGCTTTGGTGTCCCCAGCTCTGTAGGAGACTCCGGCTGCTGAGACAAGATCTGAGACCAAGGCAGGGAAATGTAAGTTGCCCGCAATTTGTACGTGTCCCATGGCATTCCGGATGTGTCTTGGTAGGTTCAGAGGCTGGTCTGTAAGGATGCACCAAAGTAGAACGGCCATGTCCGCAGTGAAGGAGGACTCGTGAGTGCTCGTTAAGACGTAATGGGACATGATCTGTGCCCATACGCGAGCCTCCAAGGTAAGTGCTGAAGCCGATATTCCCTTAGGGCGGGTACGATGGTATCCGAAGATCCATCTGCTGCCAGGTAGTGCGATAACTCCGAGAACAGCGTCCCAGTCAAATTGGTACATCTGGCGCTTGAGTGCGGCTTTTTGAAAGGCATCCAATCCTTCTGGAATAGGGGGAAGACTTAGAACTTTTTGAATGGCCTCTTCTGTAATGGGGACTTGCTTCTGACGGACGTAGACAGACTGCAGGGTTGGCAGGTGGAAGTTGGAGTAGAACTCGACTACCCAAGAAAGATTGACCTGCCTTGGCTGTCTCTGTAGGAAATCCCATTGTCTTCGTGTAATCTGCGGCTTAACAAATGTAGCAATGTGGTTTGGGAGGAGAAGAAGGTATTCGTTGTTGTAACTCCTTTCTACCAGGATCGGGAACATCTGCTCACAGTAGCGATTGGGGAATCGCGCCGTGTCCTTTGGTGGGAAGGCTTTTTCTTTATCATCAACCTTTATGATCCTCTTAATTTTCTTTGTTGAGGGCTTTACCGCAGTTGAAGAGGGTTCTGCCACTAATGCTCTTTTTGTACCTCGTCTTGCTGGTTGTTTGGGAGTAACTTTCTCCTTTCCTTTCTTGGTGGCCATCCTGGAAAAGGGAAGAGAAAGTGGATTAAATTTAAAGGGATAGAGCAAGGAAGAGAACGGAAAGGATGGTTATAAATGCACATAAAAAGGTAAATGATATTAACACACGCTCATGAGTACATGTGAAAACTCATTAATGGAAAATAACTAGTGCATATGATGACAAGTGAATGCAAGGTGTTTATTGGCATGCCGGCAAAGGGCATGAGTAGCATAGATCAAGCATCACTCGTAACAAACCATCACGTTTGTATTGACAATTAAATTCAATGAATAAAATGGCAAAGGAAATTTGTGAAAAGCAAGCATTGAATATTATAGTAGAAAAATGTAGAGAAGTTCATAATGCCATATGGGCTTTTTCACAAACACATAGCATGCATGTAGAAGAAGCTTTTGAAAATAAGAATTTGAACATGCAAGTAATCCCTTAAAAAGCAATATATAATTGTCAAACAAATTTACAACAATCCACAAGCATATAATAATAAATAGTGACTCAAATAAATTGATAACACCAAGTAAAAAGGAAAAAGAAGGAAAAAAAAATATGAATAATGAAGGGAAAAAGAAAAGAAAAGAAGATGACATATAAAAATAAGAAGAATAATAGAAAAGTAAGGAGGGAATGAGAAAGAAAAACCTTGTTAATGGGGGTGAGAGTGTGTAAAAGGTGAGAAAGAAGGAAGAAGGGAGGAAGGGAGGGAAAAGAAATAAGGAGGGAAAAGAGAGAATAGGATTTGGGGAGAAAAAGATATGATAATTGGCAAATTAGGAAAACTATGCGGCGCAAGCGATGCAGTCGCGTGGGGCACGCGGTCGCGCGACTTGCGCTTACTCTCAATGACGCGGTCGCGTCGGTCACGCGGTCGCGTGACCCGTTTTAGGCTAATGGCATGAGGGTAGCCTCGCACTCGCACAACTCTCTGTTCAAAATCATATTAGTGCCAAATTTTGGGTGACGCGATCGCATGGCAAATGCGATCGCGTGAGTGGTATATTATTGGGATACAACGCGGGCGCGTGAGGCACGCAATCGTGTGAGAGGGACTGCGCGTCCAGCGCCAGTCCAGCACCACTCTAGCACAACTTTTGGGTATGCACCCCTTTGACGTCGAAATCTTGGTCACGCGGCCGCGTGGGGCACGCGGTCGCATGGGAGGCCATTATTCCCATATGACGCGGTCGTGTCGGCGACGCGGTCGCGTGGGATGATTTGTGCCATTGGCACGCCTCCAACCCTGCTCCTGCGTAACTCTCTGTTCATATTATTATTGTCTCCCATCTCCTTGCGACACGGACGCCTCAATGAGGCGGTCGCGTCGGGTGATTTTTTTTTTAAATAAAAGTATGTAAATGCAGATGCACGAAATATACTAATAGAGAGAAGAGTTATTGAATAAGAAAACTAAAAATAAAGAAAAAAATGATCATACCATGGTGTGTTGTCTCCCACCTAGCACCTTGCTTTAACGTCCGTAAGTTGGACGCTCCACTAGCTCAATCTTCAGCTATGTGGGGATCTTCTAAGAGGAAGATCTCGAGCTCCTTGTTCTTCTTCAGCTTCTCACCATGGTATAGCTTTAAACGATGTCCATTAACTTTGATAGGTTCAAAGCTTGAAGGATGGCTTAGGTAATAGACTCCGTACGGTTCGGCCTTCTCTACTCTGTATGGACCTTCCCATCTTGATCTCAACTTGCCTGGTATGAGCCTTAGTCGAGATTTATAGAGGAGGACTAAGTCCCCAGGTTGGAACTCTTTCCTCTTGATGTGCTGATCATGTACAGCCTTCATCTCCTCCTTGTATAGTCTTGAGTTCTCATAAGCTTCTAGGCGAAGGCTTTCCAGTTCTTGCAGCTGCAACTTCCTTTCAGCTCCGGCTCTCTCAATTCTCATGTTGCATTCCTTTACTGCCCAACAGGCTTTATGCTCTATTTCAACAGGGAGATGACAAGCTTTTCCATAAACTAAGCGGAAAGGACTCATCCCAATGGGTGTTTTGTATGCTGTTCTGTATGCCCAGAGTGCATCTTGTAGCCTGGTGCTCCAGTCTCTTATATGAGGTTTGACTATCTTCTGCAAGATACGCTTTATCTCTCTATTTGACACCTCGGCTTGCCCATTAGTCTGAGGATGGTAGGCTGTTGCAACTTTATGAATTATCCCATGCTTCTTCATTAGTCCTGTTAGTCTCCTGTTACAAAAATGGGTGCCTTGATCGCTCACGATTGCTCATGGTGATCCAAAGCGACAAATAATATGGTTTCTCACAAAGGAAACAACAGTGTTAGCATCATCAGTGCGGGTAGGAATTGCTTCCACCCATTTGGAAAGGTAATCCACAGCTAACAATATATAGAAATAACCATTAGAATTTGGAAATGGACCCATGAAGTCAATGCCCCAAACATCAAAAATTTCACAGAAAAGCATAATCTGTTGAGGCATCTCATCCCTCCTGGATATATTACCAAATTTCTGGCATGGGAAACAAGATCTACAAAATTTAGCGGCGTCCCTAAAAAGAGTAGGCCACCAGAATCCACAGTCTAAGATTTTTCTAGTAGTTCTTTGAGGGCCAAAATGTCCTCCACTCTCAGATGAGTGACAGGCCTCTAAGATGGACTGGAATTCTGATTGAGGCACACACCGTCTTATTACCTGGTCAACGCCACATCTCCATAAATATGGGTCATCCCATATATAATATTTAGACTCGCTTTTCAGCTTGTCCCTTTGATGCTTAGAAAAGTTTGGAGGAAAGGTGCAGCTAACTAGATAATTAGCTACAGGTGCGTACCAAGGGACTATCTCAGATACTGCTTGCAGGTTATCAAATGGGAAATTATCAGCTATAGGAGTGGAGTCATCTCTAATATATTCAAGGTGACTCAAGTGGTCTGCCACTAAATTCTGGTTACCACTCCTATCCTTAATTTCTAAATCAAATTCTCGTAATAGCAGTATCCAATGTATAAGCCTTGGTTTGGACTCCTTTTTAGATAATAAATACTTTAGAGCTGCGTGGTCTGAATACACTACTACTTTAGTACCAAGTAAATAGGCTCGGAATTTATCCAGAGCAAAAACAATAGCAAGAAGCTCTTTCTCAGTAGTAGTGTAATTCGACTGAGCGGCATCTAAAGTCTTAGACGCGTAAGCAATAACAAAACGATCCTTACCTTCACGCTGAGCCAGTGCTGCTCCTACTGCATGGTTGGAAGCATCGCACATTATTTCAAATGGTTGGCTCCAGTCTGGTCCTCTTACAATTGGAGCTTAAGTCAGTGCGGTCTTCAGCTTATCAAATGCTTGTTTGCAATTTTCACTGAACTCGAACTCAATATCTTTCTGCAGTAGCCTGGATACGGGAAGTGCAACCTTACTGAAGTCCTTAATGAACCTCCTGTAAAATCCTGCATGGCCAAGGAAAGAACAGACCTCCCTCACAGAAGAGGGGTAAGGTAAACTAGAAATAACATCCACCTTTGCTGGATCTACAGAAATGCCAGTGTTAGACACAACATGTCCTAGTACAATCCCTTGTTTAACCATAAAGTGACATTTTTCAAAATTTAATAC
>NC_029786.2:53160956-53201266 GCF_000816755.2 Arachis ipaensis | reverse complement strand
TCCATACAGTCCTCAATAAGATCAGAGAAAAGACTCATCATGCACCTCTGGAAAGTAGCTGGTGCATTGCACAAGCCAAAGGGCATTCTCTTGTAAGCATAAGTCCCAAAAGGACATGTAAAAGTGGTCTTTTCCTGATCCTCAGGAGCTATATGAATCTGGAAATAACCTGTGTAACCATCTAAAAAATAATAATGCGATTTACCTGACAGGCGATCCAGCATTTGATCAATGAATGGAAGAGGATAGTGATCCTTACGGGTTGCTTGGTTGAGGCGTTTGTAGTCAATGCAGACCCTCCAGGCATTCTGAACTCTGGTTGTCAGGAGCTCTCCATGCTCATTCTTCATTGCAGTGACTCCAGACTTCTTTGGCACCACTTGTACTGGGCTTGCCCATTCACTGTCTGAGATGGGATAGATGATATATGCCTCTAGTAGTCTGGTTACTTCCTTTTTAACAACCTCTAGGATAGTGGGGTTCAGTCTTCTCTGGGGTTGACGGACAGGTCTTGCTCCCTCTTCTAAAAATATTCTATGCTCACAGACTTGAGGGTTTATGCCTACTATGTGTGCCAAACTCCAACTAATTGCCCTCTTGTGCCTCCTCAGTACACCAAGTAGCTGCTCTTCCTGTTGAGAAGTGAGTTCCTTTGTAATGATAACCAGAAACTTTCTGCCCGTCTTCAAGGTAAGCATATTTGAGGTGTGAGGGAAGGGTTTTAATTCCAACTTCTGATCTTGTTCAGGCTCTGGGTTGTTTGGAGCTGGTAACAGTGGTAAGGCACTGTCATTGTCCTTTGAGAATGTCCCCACACTTGGACCTTGTCCTGTGTGCTTCTCTTCAAATTCCTCCTGATGGACTTCAGCCACGGTTTCATCTATAATGTCACACTTGAGGATAGAGTGATCCTCCGGAGGATGCTTCATAACTCCATTCAGATTGAAGATCGCTACTCGGCCATCTATTTCAAAAGAGTATGTTCCTGAAAAAGCATCTAATTTAAACATTGAGGTCTTCAAGAATGGCCTTCCGATTAGGATTGATGATGGCTTGTCTGAGTCATTTTGGAGCATTTCCAGGATATAAAAATTAATGGGGAACGTGAGTCCCTTAATGCCCACTAATACATCTTCAGCAACTCCAACCACTGTAATAATGCCTTTATCTGCTAACACAAAATGAGCTGCCGGCCTTTTTAAGGGAGGGAGCCTCAAAATATCATATATAGACAAAGGCATTATACCCACACATGCTCCTAAATCACACATGCAATCAGAAATCATCACACCACCAATAGTACAATTGACTATACAAGGACCTGGGTCACTACACTTTTCAGGTAAACCTCCCATTAAAGCTGATATGGAACTCCCTAAAGGAATAGTTTCTAATTCATTAATTTTGTCTTTATGGATACATAAATCTTTTAGAAACTTTGCATACTTAGGTACCTGTTGAATAACATCAAATAGAGGAACAGTTACCTCAACCTTTTTGAATATCTCTACCATTTTTGGATCAGGTTCCAGCTGCTTCCTGGACTTCCTTGCAAGTTGTGAAAATGGAATAGGAGTGGCATTTTCTGCGGTGTCTGTGCCTTTTAGTGCTTCCTCTCGTGGTTGCACTTCTTCTTCTTCAGCCATGTCCTGTATGTCCTCTTCCTCTTCAACATCTTCTATTTCCACTACCTCTTCAGCTGAGGCGTGTTCTGGTGGGTTTGGCTCCTCTTGATTCCTCTCCTACAGTGTGGTTCCGGACCTCAGGGTGATGGCATTAATACCACCCTTGGGATTGGGTAATGATTGAGAGGGAATTCCACTGGAGCTCAAAGGTTGGTTATTGGAGTTGTTCATTGATCCTATCTGGGAGACAAGAGCCTGCAAAGTGGCGATCAGACCATTCAGAGTGGCATTAATGTTGTTTTCCATGGTCTGCTATCTCCGATCAATAGATTGTAGTAAGTCATCATTGGCAGATGAAGAAGGATGAGTAAATTGAGAGGTTTGCTGTAGGGTATTTTGTGGTCCTTGGGTTTGCCTTAGGTGAGGTGCTCTGTAAGGCTGATTCTAATTCTGCTGCCTGTTATTGTTGTTATTCCACCTCTGATTTCCCTGATTATCTCTGCCTCCTCTGTTGTTGCTGTCCCTCCAATTCTGGTTAGAATTGTCTTGCCATCCGTGGTTGTAATTGCCACCTTGATTGTACCCTTGGTTGGGGCGGTCATAGAAGTTATGTGTGGCTGCCACGGTGTTGTCTTCATGCTGGAGCTGCGGACATTCATCAGTATAGTGGCTATAATCAGCACAGATTCTGCAAACTCTCTGTGGGACTAACTGTTGGTTTTGCTATGGTGGAGAAGGTTGAGCTTGCTGAACTTGTTGTTGATTCAATTGCATTTGCTTCAGCAAGTTGGTCATTTCACAGATACTCTGAGTTAGAGCAGCAGTCTCTCTGCTAGAGGATACTTTTGCAACGGCTTTTGAACGGCCTTGTTTCTGCCTGTGATTCCTAGTAGATTCAGCTAAGTCACTGATCAATTGCCATGCCTCATCAGTGGTCTTGTACTTTTTCATAGACCCATTGCTAGCACTTTCCAATGTGGTCTTATCTTGGGGCCTCATGCCCTGTGTGACATAACCGAGTAACACTATTTTGTCAATCATATGGTGGGAGCAAGCTTCCAAAAGATTATTGAAGCGCTCCCAGTACTCATAAAGAGTTTCAGAGTCATCCTGAACAATCATGGAAATGTCTTTCCTCAGTTTATCAGTAACTTCAGCTGGAAAGAACTTTTCCAAGAATTCTCTTCTCAGTGTATCCCAGTTGGATACAATTACTACTGGTTGAGTGTAGTACCACTCTCTTGCCTTTCCCTCAAGAGAAAACGGGAAAGCTTTCAGCAAAATTTAAGTTTCATCTGCACCATCACGCTTGACAGTAGAACAGGCTGCCTGAAAATCTCTCAGGTGCTTGATAGGCTCTTGAGCAGGTAAGCCATGAAACTTGGGCATCAAATTGAGCAGTGCGGGCCTTATTTCAAAGTCTGTAGCCACTGCTGGGTGATGCGCTTGAAATGGTTGCATTGTAAAATCAGGGGCTCCAGCCTCCTGGATAGTAACTCTCCTGGCTGCTGCCATGTTACCTGCACATAAAACAACCAAATCAGTAGAACGGGGGCTGGTTTCTTTCTCAGGTGACATTTCAGATCCGCCCTCAGAGAGGACTAACCAACGCCAAGCTTGCCTTATTCGTGAAATAGTTCTTTCAATCTCAGGATTGAATATTAGCAAGCTTGGATCAGGAAGCGAACGTGTCATCTAACGAAAGAAACAAGCAGCTCATAGTAGCAAAATAAAATAAAATGCAAATAAATAAATTCCAATTAATAACTTTAGCACTCTATTGTAACTCCCCGGCAACGGCGCCAAAAATTGACAGGTGCGGAAATTGCCGAGTTAAGAATGATTATAAAATATGCGTTGCAAGTATAGTTCTCAACCAACCAGAAATCCGCTCATCAATTTAGAAGGGTGTCACAAAAATTAAAATTAAAATACTGGGAGTATGAATCCCAAGTCGTCTCCCAACGAGTTACAGAAAAGTGTGCTATTTTATTAATCAGATGTTTTCCAAAAGGTTTAAGTTGAATGGCAGAAAATTAAATTAGAGAATTTATATAAATTTAAATAAAAGCTTTGACTGGAGTATGATTAGCTGGAAGCCCTATTCGTGTTGGAGTACTCTCAAGATTAATTGACAATTGATGGTTATTATGTTTAGTTGTCCCTTACTAAGTAAGGGAAAGTCAAACAAGCTGGAATGTTATTTCTATCCACAAGTTCCAATCCGCTGTTGGGAGGATTGGTGTTAGTGACTAGAGAGAAATCCAACAATAAACCCAATTACAATCTTTCTCTTGAGCATCCCAACTCAAGGGTTCCTTTCAATCAACTCCCCATCAAGTTAGGGAACTACTCGCGCATTGTAAATGCAAAATTCATAACATAAGAAAGGAAATTAAAGAAAGACATGATAAATAATGATCAAAAGATTAATTAAAAATAAGAGTAATTCCTGTATTTTATAAATGCTAAAATAATCCAATAGTAAAATTAAGTAAATTAAGGAACATGGAAGAGTAAGAGACAAGTAAAGAAAATGAACTAGAATGTCGAAGTCTTGATGAGGCAATAACTCTTCTCAATATCCCAATGCAAAAACAATGAAAAATAACGAATCCTAAAAACTATGAATGTGTAGAGAGAAAAACCTAGAGGAGAGGAAAAACTAGATCTAAAAATTGAAACTATGCGGAATGAATGTTGTTGTTGGTTTTTGCATGTTCTCTGGCTCTAGTCTGCTTTTCTGGGCCAAAAACTAAGTCAAAATAAGGCCCGAAATTGCCCCCAGCGATTCTGCAGATTATGCAGATCGCGCATGTCACGCGGTCGCGTCATCCATGCGGCCGCGTCATTCGGCATTTTGCTTTGCCACGCAGACGCGTCGTCCATGCGGCCGCGTCACTCGTGTTATTCCATGCCGTGCGGTCGCGTCATTCATGCAGCCGCGTCACTGCGATTTCCTTTCTTTCGCGCGGTTGCGTGATCCATGCGGCCGCGTCACTTCTCGCTGGTCATCTCCTCAATTCCTTGTGTTCCTTCCATTTTTGCAAGCTTCCTCTCCAATCTCCAACTCACTCGTGCCCCATGAAGCCTGAAACACTTAACACACAGATCACGGCATCAAATGGAATAAAGGAGAAATAAAATACATAATTAAAAGTCTCTAGGAAGCAGGTTTTCAATCATGCAATAACGTTAGGAAGGAATTATAAATGCATGCTTATTTAACGAATAAGTGGGTAAAGATCATGATAAAACCACACAATTAAACACAATATAAACCATAAAATAGTGGTTTATCAATAGACAAAGGCATTATACTAACTCACGCTCCTAAATCACACATACAGTCAGAAAATATCACACCTCCAATGGTATAGCTAACCATACATGGACCTGGATCACTACATTTTTCAGGTATTCCCCCCATTAAAGCAGATATAGAACTACCTAAAGGAATAGTTTCTAATTCATTAATTTTATCTTTATGTATGCACAAATCCTTTAGAAATTTTGCGTACTTAGGTACCTATTGAATAATATCAAAAAGGGGAACAGTTACCTCGACCTTTTGAATATTTCTACCATTTTGGGGTCAAGTTCCATCTGTTTTCTGGGCTTTCTTGCAAGTTGTGGAAATGGAATAGGAGGAGCGCGATTTGTAGCTCCAGTATCCCTTGGGGTCTCATTCTGTGGTTGAGTTTCTTCCTCTTCAACTATGTCTTGTATGTCCTCTTCTTCTTCAGCATCTTCCACTTCCACCACATCCTCTGCTGGCACGTTTTCTGGTGGGTTTAGCTCCTCATGGTTCCTCTCCTGTAATGTGGTTCCGGACCTCAAAGTGATGGCATTGATGCCACCCTTGGGATTAGACAGTGTTTGAGAAGGAATTTCATTAGAGCTTGAAGGTTGATGTGTGGAATTAAGTGAGGAATCCATCTGGGAGATGAGAGCTTGTAAAGTGGCAGTCAAGCCATTCAGACTAGATTTCAGCTGCGCCTGCATGTCTTGTTGTCCTTGCGTAAGAGAATGGAGCATCTCGTCATTTGATGAGGAATTAGAATAAGCTGTCTGAGAAACCTGTTGTTGGGTTTGCTGGGGTCCTTGTGATTGTCTTAGGTGAGGTGCCCTGTAAGGTTGGTTCTGATTCTGCTGTCTGTTGTTGTTATTGTTATTCCACCTCTGGTTTCCATTATTGTCTCTACCTCCTCTGTTAAAGTTATCCCTCCAGCCATGGTTAGAATTATCTCTCCAGCCTTGGTTGGAGTTGTCCTGCCATCCATGGTTATTGTTGCCACCTTGGTTGTAGTTGCCACCTTGTTGATTGTATCCTTGATTCAAGCGGTCATAGAAGTTGTGAGTGGCTGCCACAATGTTGTCTTCCTAGAGCTGCAGGCATTCATCAGTATAATGACTATAATCAGTACAAATCCTGTATACTCTTTGTGGAACCAACTGTTGGCTTTGTTGTGGTGAAGGCTGAGCTTGTTGTGCCTGTTGCTGATTCAACTGCATTTGTTTTAGTAAGTTGGTCATTTCACATATACTCTGTGTGAGAGCAGTAGTTTCAATGCTAGAATAAATTTCGGTAACAGCCTTGGGATGGTGGCGCCTCTGTCTGTGATTCCTAGTGGACTCAGCTAAGTCGCTGATCAGCTGCTATGCTTCATTTGTGGTTTTGTACTTTTTCAAAGAACCAGTACTAGCACCTTCCAGTGTAGTCTTATCCTGGGGGTTCATGCCTTGGGTGAAGTAGCTGATCAATACTAGTTTATCAATCATGTGATTGGGACATGCGTCCAGGAGATTGTTGAATCGCTCCCAATATTCGTAGAGAGTCTCAGATTCGCCTTGAACTATCATTGAAATCTCTTTTCTCAATCTATCAGTAACTTCAGCTAGAAAGTATTTTTCCAAAATTCTCTTCTAAGCGTATCCCAATTAGTAACAATCGCTTCCGGTTGAGTGTAGTACCACTCCCTCGCCTTTCCCTCAAGAGAAAGTGGAAAAGCGATTAACAGAATAGAAGTTTCATCTGCACCATAACGCCTAACAGTAGAACAAGCTGTCTGGAAATCCCTAAGGTGCTTGATAGGCTCTTGAGCAGGTAAGCCATGAAACTTGGGCATCAAGTTGATTAGTGCGGTCTTCAGTTCAAAATCTGCAGCCAGAGTTGGATGATGCACTTGATACTGTTGCAGTGTAAAATATGGGGCTCCTGCCTCCTGGAGAGTAATCCTCCTAGGTGCTGCCATGTTTCCTGCACATAAATCAACTGGATCAGTAGTAAATGAGCTTTTCTCGCTCTCAGATGGCGGTTCAAATTCGCCCTCATATGAGACTGGTGAATTGATAATAATCACTACACCACCTTCAGAGGCTAACCGACATCGAGTTCGTCTAATATGTGAAAGAGTTCTTTCAATTTCAGGATCAAATGGGACTAAACTCGGATCAGGTAATGAACGCGTCATTCAATGAGAAAGACATGTAACTCATGGTAACAGAAATAAAAATAAATTATGCAAATAAAAATAAAATATATACACTAATTAATAATTTAGCACACTATTGCAACCCCCCGACAACGGCGCCAAAAATTGGTGCGTGACAGAAGTTAACCAATTAAGAGATTTCAATTAAGAGAACAGCATTGCACGTATAGCTCTTAACCAGCTAAGATCTGCCTCACCAATTTAAAAAGGGTTGTCACAAATTTTAGAAATAAAATACTGGGAGTATGAGTCCCAGGTCGTCTCCCAACGAGTTGCAAGAAAGAGTGCTATTTTATTAACTAGGAGTTTTCAGAAAAATTGAGTTTTGAGAATGAGTAATTAAAATGATTAAAAATTAAAACAATAAAAATAAACTGAGAATGATTATTGGTGCTCTAAATAAAAGGCCTTGACTAGGGGAATAATTAAATGGAATTTCTATCCTTGTTGGAACCTTCTCAAGTGTAGTGTAGTGTGAAAAGGTTGTTGTTCTCACTCAGTTACCTCTTACTAAAAAAGGAAAAATATGGTGATTAAACTAACTCTTACCCTCAAATCCTAGTCCTCTCCCTTAGGGAGGTCTAGTGTTAGTATGTATGGAATTAGCTAACAACGTCCAATTCAACCAAACACTTAAGCATTCCAACTTTAGTATCACCTCTTAATCAACCCCCATGTCAAGTGAAAATTCTACTTCATTGACATGAAATTAATAATCATAAAAATATGAGGAGACATAATTAAATAAAATCAAATAGAGGATTAAAATTAATTAAAAATAAAAATAATTCTATATATTAATAAACTCAAAACGTAACATACTTATTTGAATAGAGTCAATAATCAACTGAAAAGAGTAAAGAATAAGGAAACAAACTAAAGTAATATCTTCACGGAGGTAATGGCTCTTCAACATCCACAATCCAAAGCAAAAGCACAAACTATCAATGTAATGCAAATTTAAAGATTCAGATCTAAAACTGAAGTAATACTAATGTGATGAATCTGAATGTGTGTGGATGTGTATTGAGTCTCAGCATGTTCCCTAGGTTTAGTCTGTGTTTCAGGGCCGAAAACTTGGTCAAAATGCGGCCCGAAATCGCCCCCAGTGTATTCTGTTATTTTTGCAGATTGCGCAGGTCACGCGTACACGTCGTTCACGTGTTCGCGTCATTCAGCGATTTTTCTTGTCACGCATTCGCATGGTTCATGCGTTCGCGTCATTCGTGCAGACTCCAATCCACGCGTTTGCGTCAGGCACGCGTTCGCGTCGCTGCGAATTCTCCATTTCGCGCATTCGCGTGGGCCATGCGCTCGCGTCGTTGCTCGCTGGTCATCTCCTTAGTTTCTTGTGTTCCTTCCATTTTTGCAAGCCTCCTCTCCAATTTCCAAGTCATTCATGCCCTATGAAGCCTGAAACAGTTAACACACATATCAAGGCATCGAATGGTATAAGGGAGATTAAAAATACATAATTAAAAGATCTCTAGGAAGCAAGTTTTCAACCATGGAACAATTTTGGGAAGGAATTGTAAATACATGCAAATCATATGAATAAGTGGGTGGAGACTTGATAAAACCACACAATTAAACACAATATAAATCATAAAATAATGGTTTATCTGTATGATCGTCCCTTTTTGTTATTAGTTTTATTTTATTTTTATCAGTGTTCATTTATAAAATTCTGCATAATCACCTGCATTCTGCATAAAAAAAAAAGAGCATTTGACGCGCAAGCGTCTATGACGCGTACGCGCCATGCGTGAATGCGCAACACCTTTGAATTGACTAGAGAGTTGCGATGGAGATGCGCGGAAGGGGTGCGTGGTACACAAGCCACCCCACGCGTACGCGTGCCTCACACATACGTGTCCCCTGCAGAAATTTCAACCCACGCGTAAGCGTCAGCGACGCGTACGCGTGGGGATGAAAATCGGCGTAAAGAGTGAATTGAACAGAGAGTTGTGTGGTCATGGTGCTGGAGTCGCGTGAGTAGTCACGCGTACGCGTGACCGACGCTCACGCGTTAGAATGCATTTTTTGCCACCCATGCGCACGCGTGAGCGACGCTGACGCATCGCATGGCCGATTCAGTTTTCATGCACACGCGTGATGTATGCGCACGCGTCGCGCCCTGTTTTTCAATTCTTACTTCTTTCTTCTCTCCTTTCTTATTCTTTCTTCCTCCTTTTTTACTTTCATCTTTTTCATTTCTTTAACTTCTCATCCTTATTCTCTTCCATTCTCTTTTACATATTGCATTTACATACTTTCCTTCATTGCATTTTAATTTTGTTCATGTTTTTATTTTCTTTTCTAATTTCCTATTTTATCATCGGCGTTAAATGTATTTATTCAATTGTTGCATTTTTTTCTTGCATTATGTTGGTGCTTCTTGACTTATTTTACATTGTTGGGTAATATTATTTAAGTCAATACTAATCCTTTATGATACTTGTATTTCATTTGCATTGACATGAATTTATATTGTCTTTCATGACCCACTCTCTTCCCCTTTGTTGCAATTTTTGCACTATTGATATGCCATTTGCTTCTACTGTTTTCTCACTTGCATGTTGTAGCTACCATGTACTTGAGACTCTCGTTATTTGGCATTAACCACCCATATTTTATCTATTTTCTATCTTTGTTCCTGGGTTACTTTTCTTCCATTTTCTCTTCTTTTAAGATGGCCATCAACAAGGGAAATGGATAACTTTTACATAGGGTGGCAGACAAGTCCATCTGCACAATCTTTGGAGAAAAGTATCAGTTGTAGCAGCCCGTCCACTTGCATATCTTAGCATGCACCGAGGACGGTGCAATCTTTAAGTGTGGGGAGGTCGATACCGACTTTTGTGGGTTAGTTATTTCCTATTTCAACACAAATATTTAATTTTCCTTGTTAAATTAGTTGTTGTATTTGCATGTTTGATTGCATGTTTGTTTGATTTTATGCATGTTCTTCTACCACTACTTGGTTAGAGTGATAAGTTCTTTTTCAAGACCCTTTTTATAGCATTTCACTAATTTAAATTAAAACTTTTTTGTTAAACTTATTTGAAGATTGTAATTTGGAACATAGTTTATAGCTAAGAACACACAACCTGTAAGATTTTGAGCTTAATTATATGGTTACATTATTTAACCATGATTTTTATTCTCGTGTGTTTTCTTCTCTATGATTGCAATCTATGGTTTGTTCCATTCTATATGTCCATTGTTTAGTGTATATTCATGCATACATATGATTGAGGCCATCATTTGTTATTAGCTCACTTATCCCAAATAGCCCACCATTTCATTTACCTTTGTTTGCCACTTTGAGCCTTTTTAATCCTCATTTGTTCTTTATATTACCACATCACTAGCCTTAAGCGAAAAAATAATTAATTACCCGATTTGAATCTTTGGTTAGCTTAAGATAGTGTGTGTCAACTAAGTGTGGGAAAATGTGGGAACTTGAGTTGATGAGAATGTGTTGTGTTTTTACTGACAAATATTGGAAATTTGGGTGCTTACTCATGTGAAATCAGAAAAATCATATGCATTGATATATTAAATTTTCATTTATGATAAAAAAATTGTAAAAAAAAAAGAAAAAAAGAGATAAATAAATAGGGGATAAAATCACCCCAATGCTAAGTTCAATAAAAAGATCAATGCATATGTGATGGAATTAAAAAATTAATACATGAGTATGTGAAATATACAAAAGTGAGATTTTAGGTAGCTAGGCATGATTTTAGAATTATATAGAGTATATGTGTGTGTTAGGTGAGAATTTAGGTTAGTCAAAGATTCAAAGTATAACTCACTTCGCCATACATGTATCCTCACCCGTACCTTAGCCCCATTACAACCTTGAAAAGCCCTCATGATGTTTGCATTTGTACATTAAATATTTGTCAATTAGTTAGATGAAGAACAAAGTTTTAGAAAGCATGACTAGAGGAGATTAGAGTGAATTAACTTTAAACACATGAGTGATTAGAGTGTATACACTTCCGGTGAGGGTTCGATGCTCGATTCTTTGTTCCCGGCTTTCATAAGCTATCCTCTTACAAGTTAACTTGTCTCTTATTGTGTCATTTGAATCAATGAAATCTGATTTATGTTTGTCTTGGAGAATTTATTTACTTTTAACCAAGTAGGTAGAAGTATTTTTGCATTTAGTTGCATTCATATAGATAGGTTGCATTTCATAAGTTTTACCATTCCTCTTCACTCCTTTATAGCTTCTCTTGAGCTTAGCATGAGGACATGCTAGTGTTTAAGTGTGGAGAGATTTTATGCACCACTATTTCGTGGTACATTTTATGCTTAATTGAGTGAATTTTATCCACTAAACTCACTTATTCATATAATTCACATGTTTTATATTTTCCTTCCTAATTTTGTGCTATGATTGAAAACATGCCTCTTTGGCCTTAAATTTGCTAATTTTAATCCTCTCTTATTACCATTCGATACCGTGATATGTTTGTTAAGTGTTTTCAGGATTTACAGGGCAGGAATTGCTTAGAGGATGGAAAGGAAGCATGCAAAAGTGGAAGGAATACAAGAAATTGAAGGAATTGCTAAGCTGTCAAGCCTGATCTCTTTGTACTAAATCGATCATAACTTGAGCTTCATAGGACCAAATGAGGCGGTTCTAGTTGCGTTGAAAATCTAACATCCGGGGCTTCAAAATGATATGCAATTTGCTATAGTTGCCATGCAGTTAGGCGACGCGTACGCGTGGACGACGCGTACGCGGGACAGAGCCACGTGCTGCATGTATCAGAAAATGCTGGGGGCGATTTCTGGGCTCCTTTTGGCCCAGTTCCAAGTCCGAAAACACAGATTAGAGGCTGCAGAGTGGGGGAATCATAGACACAACTTTCATTCACATAAATTAGGTTTTAGATGTAGTGCCTCTCTCTAGGTTTTAGGATTCTTAGTTTTATTCCTTCTTAATTTCAGCATTCTATTTTAGTTTAATTTAGTTTCTCTTCTACTCTTATTTGTTCTAGCATTGTAGTTTATTTATTTCCCTTATTGATTACTTTATGTTTCCAATTTAGTTTACAAATCCTCATGTTAGATTTGATTTCCCTTTTTATGCAATTTGAGGAGTTTCATGTTTATTGCTTCTTCCTTTATTTGTTATCATTGATGCTTGCAATTGTTGGTTTTAGCTTTTACATTCTCTATTGTTTTTCTATACTTTTACTTTGCGCCCATCAAGTGTTTGATGAAATGCTTGGTTGGATTTTAAACTAGCTTTTTATGTTCTTAGCTAAGATTGAGTAATTGGAGACTCTTGAATTGTCAAAGTCTCTTGTTGATTGACAATTGAAAGTTGCTAGTTGACTTGAATTCCACTAACTCTACTCTTTCCTTAGGAGTTGACTAGGACTTAAGGGTTCATGTTGATTTTCTCGCTTGACTTACCTTCAATAGTTAGAGGTTAACTAAGTGAGTGTAATTTCCAATTACCATCACAATTGACTATGATAATGGGGATAGGACTTCTAATTATCAATCCTTGCTAGGACTTTTCTTAATTGTTATTTTATTTCCTTGTCATTTATATTCCTTGTTCAACATTTAAAAACCCAAAAAGATAAAATCTCATAACCAATTATAAGTACACTTCCCTACAATTCCTTGAGAGACGACCCGAGGTTTGAATACTTCGGTTATTATTTTTATTGGGGTTTGTTACTTGTGACAAACAATTTTTTTGTATGAAAAGATTATTTGTTGGTTTAGAAACTATACCTGCAACGAGAATTTATTAGTGAAATTCTAAACCGTCAAAAATCCGTTCATCAATCCTTCAACTTTTCAATTTTCTTGTTTAATCTTCTTTGTTATGTTTAGTTGCTTGCTTAATTTTTGTTTTCCTTATTTAACTTTGGTAATCTAGCTTTGTTTGTTGAATTGCAAGTGTTCAATTTTTTTATTTATGGGTGGTTGATGCTTGCATTTTTGCTTGAATTGATGAATATGTGCACTGCACTCCATGTGTTTGACACAATACCTGAATGAACTTTTTATTTAATGTATATGTTGTCACGACCATATGTGTTAGGCTATATCCTTGTTTGGCATTTGATTCAAGAATTATGCACTTTTGAATGATTATAACGTTGTTTTGGATTGGAATTTCAATAATGTACTTATTTAAATGCTTTGAGTTGCTAGCACCAAATTGATATGAAGAATTGACATTTCATTTCTTGTTTGGTGAAATTTGAAACAAGTGCAAATTGAGTTTAGTGAATTGAATTGAATTGCTTGTTCATCATGGGGTTCAAACCAATATAATCACATAACAAAGTATTTGTTCCTTGTTAATGCTTTGCATTTTTTTGAGTTGACTTGACTTTATTCTTATCAAGACTTGTCACTTTTTGTAACAAGAACCTTATACATGTCATTATTTCATTATTCCTAAGGATGAATAAGTAGTTTCTCTTCATCGTTGAATTGGTTATTGCTTGTTGTGCTAATTTATTAATCTTGCACTTTCACTTGCACAACTTCAATATCCAATAATTCCTACATTCAATTCACTCTTGTTGTAGTTGCCTAAGTTTGCTTGTCCTTAGTTGATGCTTACTCATTGCTTGCAACTTAGGCCATCTAATTGAGGAACTTATGCTTAAATTTTGACTTTGTGGATGCCTTTTTGACCGGCCGTTGTGTGTGTTTCAACCGCGCGCATAATTGGAATATACACATGGCTAATTTTTCTATCATACCACACCACTATGAAAACTTTCTCAATTAGATGCTTATTTACTTACTCCTTTACCTTTCTGTGCCACTTGCCCTATGCTTTTTACATATACTTTATTCATTCTTTTTGAGGATGAGACATAAATGCAAGGAGCCGGGAGAGGAGAAGGATGCCGAAGATGAAGATGCCAAGAATGCATTGGACTTGGCAATTTTAGTACAACCCGAGCCCCTGCATCTGCCAACTGAAGGTGGAGTGTTTTAGAGCTTCTTCTCACCGGATTGTGTTCGTGCACGGAGAACCTTGCAACGCTTAAGTGTGGGGGAGGATTCACCATTTTTTTGGGGCGTAAATTCTCTTTTCCGAATACTTTTCACTTTAATTGTGGTTTCTGTCCTTTTTGGATTTCGAGAAGGTTTTGATGCTGCGTGGTTATTATACTTGATCCACCGGAGCTTTTGGCCGCTACCGGGGCTACTGCCAGGTCAGTTTGGGATTGCAACTCATCCATTTTGCTGTTATCGTGAGTATATTTTATTTCGAACTCTCGGTGTTTGTATTCAGTTATCAATTATTGAGAATTTTGCGATGTTAATATCTCAGGGTTGACTTTTGGAAATTGTATGATTAAAGTGAAAGCTGCTGCAATGTCGTCTCGCTTCATTTCTCGTGGTGAGACTAATTGGTTTCGTTCCTTGTTACCGCAATGTTCTATTTAGAATTATGCTCTAATTTCATTTAATATCCATTTCTCATTAATCCCAATTTACGTCAGATAAGTCGTCGTTGCTGTGAACCTCGATTGTCGCTGTTGGTATTGCCTGGAATCATTAAGGTTGCTACCGCGAGTTAGGAATAGAAAGAGGACTCTTGACGCGTTAACTTTAAAGGTTTCAACTTTGAGGTAGGGATTTTTCTAAAGAGCCATTTTATATTCTGGGATTGTTATAAATGGATACTAATGTGAGAATTATATACTTTTTAGTGATTATAATAACACCTACATTACGCAAAAAGAAATTATCAAAAGCCAGTCCACAGCAAAGTAGTTCTCCTCAAACAAAAGTCAAGAACAGCCAATAATCACGGCCAAAAAGACTTTCGCAAAAACCCAAAACACCTAAAAAATCTTCCTACTATGAACAATAAAGATATCACAGAGGAATCTCACTCCCAAAGCATACAGAAGAAGTAGAAAACACTATAAAGGATAAGAGGGAGATACAAAGGACTAACCTTTGTGAAGAAGAAGAACCAAGAGGCAAACACTGCAAAACGACAACGAGCGAAAGCGCAAGAAATTCAAGTAAGAACAAAGAAAGGAAGCATCGAAAATAAAAGAAAAGAAACACGGAGGAGGGAAGAGTATTTATAAGATACCATGGGCATCATTGTAAAATGGCTCAGTCATTAAAACAAAGCACTGTTACACGCCATTATCAATGTAACTGCTCCCACGTGAAAATGCAAAACCCATAACGGACGCGGCGTTTGATTAGACGCGACCATTGAGAAATTCAAAATCACGTCGATTTCAAAACTAAAATCACGTTGGTTTCTCGACTTAAAAAGAAATACCGACTTAAGCATCCCCGAGTTCAACTAATACTCGAATCCAACTCGGAACCAAGAGGTCGGACTCGAGTAAGGGCATTGTTCATACCCTTGTCCAAAGTTATGGCCAGGCCCAATTAGGTCCAAAAAATGGCCCAATCTAAAGGGTTGGCCTTCACTGATTTACCCGACCTATTCAAAAAAGTCGGATTCGACGTGAGTTAGCAGATAACACTTATTCAAATAAGTAACTACCTTCCCAAATCTCTCACCCACTTCTAGAAGAGTGATCTTAACAACCCTAAGATAAAGGGACGATTATCCACCATCAGAAGTGAAACTACTTCAACGGTGGTTATTGGATCATCACCTATAAATACACTGACACTCTTAGGTAAACTCAAGTTCCAATACTCTAAAATCCTGCTTACCCATTTGCTAACTTAGACATCGGAGTGTCTTTGCAGGTACCACCCCCCATTCTTCAAAACATACAACTCGGATGGCAGCTCCCAGGCAGTAACAGCTCGGAGACTCCTTCCTTTAACGCTTGGGCCTTCCATCCAAGCCAAATCAGTCCGGTTTCAGGTAACCCACGGAACAGTAACATTTGGTTGTTTTACTAGAATTATTTTGATATTTTTCTGTCAATACTTAATGTGTTATTTTTTTAAATTTAAAATAACAAATCAGATTACTTCTTTATTCATGTGTAAAATTATTTTTATTTTAGGTTCTTTACATATTCAAATTACAACTTTATTATTATGACTATACTTCAGCATACGTTTGAGAGTAATAATCTATTTCTTCTCGGTAACATAACATACTTTTGAATAAATAAACTTCAATTTTAAAAAGTGATTTTTGATTACTCACTTGCATTTCATCTTTTTAATTTTTATTTAATTATTTTAATATTATTTATTTATTTATTCAAAAATTCTCTTCAAAAACTATCAATTTAGTATTCAAATTATGTTCTAAGTTTGTCTTTACATATATTTTTAAATTACAACCCTTGTATTTTTTTTTTCAATTCTATCCTATTCATGAGGAATAACCCAATAAATATCTAATTTTTTCTTCCTCATTCTTTTTACTATTTTAACTCTTAGAATTTACAATTATTTTTTTACTTTTTTTATTCTTTCGTAATTACTTATTGACTATTCTGATGTTTATACTTATCTTCACATAATATTTTATGTACATGTTGATTCAAATAAGATTTTTTTATTTTTTAATTATTTTTAAAATGTTATTCACTTTTAAGTGTAACTAAAATTAATAATTTAATATAAATTGATAAAAAATATTTTACTTTATTAATTAAAATTATGATGTGATTGTTATTATTATTTTTTCATTCAACTAATCATAATAATAAAAAAAGTTTTTATTTTTTTTATGTTTAGAAAATATCAATGCAATGATCTTTGAATTACATGGCTTAAGGTTTAAAGATGATTTTTTAAATGCATATTGATTAGAACTAAAAAAATATTATAAAAATATTGCATAAATAATAGAAAATATGTTGATCATATACATGCTAATTTAAATAGCCAAAATAAAATAAAATAAGTAACAAAAAAGATATAAAATTTAACCTTTATTTTGTGGTACAAAAATAATATATAATAATATAATAAATCGTAATACTTTGATATAAAAAAATATGAAATGTTTAAGATAAAATGAAAAGATGTGATATTTTATGCATTAGATAATTTAAAAAATACTTATTATAGAGTAACTTAAAAATATTCTGACCTAAAAAAACTATTTAATAAAATTGAGAGAAAGAGAATGAGAGAGGGTGTTAAAATTTTTTAACTAATAAAAAGAATCATCACCATCAACCTATTAAATTTGTGTAATATCAAGTGAGAATTAAGAAACAAACCAGAATAATAAATTCAAAAATTTTCTATTTATATAGTGTTTTACTTTAAGTAATTATTTTTTATGAATAGTATTTAAATACAAATAAAATAGTAAAAGGATTCGCATTAGTTATAAAAACTAATGTCATCCTTATAGTACCGTTGCATTATTTCAAAACATACAAAATGAAATAATAAAGTATAGTTTAATTAATGTGTATAATAAAATAAACATGAAATTTATATAATATAACAGTCAAATATGAGAAGTAATAACAACCTTATGTTCTAAGGTATTATATTAAATTGTAACTTAAATCTATAATTATTAGTTAAAAACTTACAATAATATACTATTTTTATTATATTAGTTAAAATTAATATATTTTGATATTATTTTTTAGGGTTACTAATATTAAAGTTTGATAATTTGAACAAAATTTTTTAATGCTTTATGTCTTAAATTTTTTATTAATAGAACAATAAAATTACTTAACACGCACGTCAATAAAAAAATTATTATTTTTATACATCTAGATATTTAAAAGAGATTAAAACAAATCCTTTTAATAACACTTTAACAACTCATAAAAGTTAACATAATGGAAGGTTATAGATCAAAGTGATATATCACATTGAAAATTGTGATAATAGTATTTGGTGATAATTAATTATAATCGGGTGAAGAAAAGATGGGAGGAGAAACAAAAAAGAGAAAGGAGAACAAGACAATATAATAATTGTGCTGAGACAATGACAGATAGGTGTATAGAGAATAATATAGTAAGAGAATTCTAAAATTTAAATAATTTATAAATTTTTGTATTTATTTTTAAATATTATTTATTTTAAATTTTTAAATTATTTTATCAAATTTATAATTTTATAAATAAAAGATAAAAAATTAATCTTTTAACAACAATAAAAAAGTGGCTGAACAGGCATTAGTACCTGTTGAGCCGCTAGTAAATATAAAACTAATGAATTCTTTCGAAATTATTTTTTTATAAAACTAATGGTTTCCGTACCTTAATAATTAACCATTCTGGGAAGCAAGTTGGAATAGAGAAACGAACTCAAGAGTTTGCCCTATTGAAATGCCTGGAGTCAACTTAATAAATATTTGAGCAAAATGCTACTGTTGAAAAATATTCCTTGCTTTTGATGCATTTTATGGTTATGAGAGGAAAGCATAAGTAGTTCTTTGTGATATACAGAGTACAAATGTCTACCGAAAGCTTGAGTTCTGAAGTAGAAAAAAGGTCACCGGAAGAAGAAGATCTGGTGGCAAGGAGTACCAAAAAGGTCAAGATGGATGAATTCATACAAGAAGAGAATCAGATGGAGGACAAAGAACAGACCATAGAACCGGCTGAAGAGACTATGGAGGAGGGACACAGCGTGCCAGAAGAAGAAGTAGGTGTTCAGGAGACCATTCCGGAACAAGCAACGAAGGCTTCCTATAAAGACAGACTGATAAGCAATGGTTTAGACAAACTGAATCCAGAAGAGATTGTGGACATGGTAGCAGAAGATTATCTTTCTGAGGAAGATCTAATGGAATCAGAGGAGGATGAAAAGACTCCCTTCAATCCTATGCCAAAAATCGAAGTTACGCTCGAAGAGTATGACCAATGGTGTAGACCATGGAAGCAATCACTCATAGTGAAACCTCTGGGAAAGAAGCTGAACCTACCTATTATGGAGAGATGGGTTAATAGAAGATGGTCCAAGAAGGGGGCAGTCCATGTCATGGACTTAGAAGGAGGATATTTTTTGATCCGCTTCTCGGACCAGGGAGACTATGCGCATGCCTTCTTTGAAAGACCATGGATGATTGCTGATCATTATCTCCTTATTCAGAGATGGAGACCTTTGTTCATCCCGAAGGAAAATGAGGTTCAAAAGGTAGCAGTTTGGGTACGTATCCCAAATCTCCCCGCAGAATTATACAATAGATATTTCTTATGGAAGGTGGGTAAATCTATTGGAACTATGCTGAAAGTAGATGAACACACTTCTATACATTCAAGAGGCAAGTTTGCAAGGATTTGTGTTGAGATCGATATTCGAAAAAAATTGGTGCCGTCCTTCTCAGCACTTGGGAAAGAATTCAACCTTGTGTACGAAGGACTACATCAAATCTATTTTAATTGCGGTAAATACGGTCACCGAATAGAGGGCTGTCCGGATGAAAATAAAAAAGGACAGAAGGAAACAAGGCTTGACCAACAGAACCACCATGCAGCTGCCGGAGATCTTCCTGCTCAGAACACTTCCGAACAGATTCCAATTCCAAACCAGAAAGGGAAAGAAATTGTGATGGAGAAAAATCACGGGGCTGGTCTTGAGGAGAAAGCCGTTGCTAATAATGAGCAATCTTCTGAGATTTTTACCAAAAATAAGGTAGCTGATACAAGTAAGAAGGTGGGGTCCTTTGGCCCGTGGATGATTGTAAAGAAGCCCCAAAGAAGAAATAAACAGAGATCTGGAGAATTTAATGAGGAGAAAAAGAAAGCAGTTAATGCAAACAGATTTGGCATACTAGTCGATGAAGAAAACAACCAGGAAACAAATATGGAAAAACAAGATATTGCCAATTTGGACAAGAAAGAAGGTGGGAACCAGACAAGCAAGGAAGATCAGCAAGGAGGTAGGGTGGAAGCATCTCTGAAATTACAAGGTGCAGGAAATAAGAAAAATATTTTTAACAAAGCAAATAAAGGAAAAAATACTGAGAATAGCAGGAAGTTCTCTGCTGTCTAACCAAAATCTAGAAGAATAAAAGATGTCCAGCAACCTTTAGCACCCAAAAGGGAAAAAGAACACAACCATAAAGAGGGATCAAGGAAACAAGATAAAGAGCATCAGGAATACTGGAATCAGTTCAATAATCTGTTGAAGGGCATTTACAAAAGCCATCAGCAAGGAAACCACATTGACTTCAACGAACCTTTCAACCCTCTTCTAAGCAATCTTATTGCCAAGACCATGGGTGGAGGCAGACCGGAAGGAGAAAGCAGTGGTACTCTCAAGGACAAACCACCAGAAATAAATCAGGATGAATATATGAACATGATTATGGATGGCAGACATGACAAGCAGCCAGTGCAAATTCCGGTTGGAGAAGACGAGGAAGAGGAATATGGTCCCAAGCCTATGGATGACTAAGTCTGTCTCTTTGGCCAGGGAGCTTCTATACTCTTTGATTTGTCTTTTTTTACTTATTTTCTTTTATGACGAGGAATATTTTAATTTGGAACTACAGAGGTGCCTCAGCTAAGGGGCTCAATTCTATGATTAAGGATCTAACATATAGATATCATAGCTGCTTTTGTGTCCTTCTTGAGACTCATGTTTCAGGCAGGAAAGCAGAAAATATTATAAAGAACTTAGGTTTTGATGATTGGTGTGTTAGCGAAGCTGAGGGTTTTTCTGGCGGAATTTGGTGCCTTTGGATGAAAGATAAGTGGACGATAAAACCAATTATAGTACATAAGCAATTCATACACCTTGAAGTGCAATGGGATAAGGATCAACGATGGATGTTCACAGCTGTTTACGGCAGCCCACAGGTGGGAAGAAGAAGGGAGCTTTGGAAAGGATTGGAAGACATTGCTGGAACTATTGAAGGACCATGGTGTTTAGGGGTGATTTTAACTCTGTCCTCACTTTAAATGACACAGGGAGTACATCTAATTTATCTCAAGACTCTAATATCTTTCTTAACTGTATTAACAGGTGTGATCTTAACGATCTAAGCTTCACTGGCCCACCCTTTACCTGGCAAAGGGGCAATGTTAAGAGAAGATTAGATCGGTGTTTAAGTAACCTGGATTTTTCTAACAGATTTTTGGAAGTGGGAGTAAGACATTTACCTAAGTTAAAATCTGACCACTTACCTATTCTTCTTGATTTTCAGATGGCGGAGCATGACCGAGGACCCAAACCTTTCAGATTTTTGGCACCTTGGGTGCTTCATAATGATTATAAGAATATGGTAGAGAGGAGCTGGAACAATAGGAACAATTTACTGCAAAATATTGCTGACGTTACAAATAACATGAAGGTCTGGAATAGGGAAGTTTTTGGACATATCTTTCACAAAAAACAGCAGATTATAGCTAGATTGGAGGGAATCAGCAATAAACTCTCGTTCTCTAGCAATCCCTTTCTAGAGAAACTACAAAAAGATCTATGTAAAGAGTATGAGAGCATAGCAACACAGGAGGAAGCCTACTGGATGCAGATGTCTAGATGCACATATATCAAGTTTGGGGATAGAAATTCTAAATACTTTCATCAAAAAGCTAATGGAAGGAGGAAGAGGAATAAAGTGATTGCTTTGAAAAATGAAGAAGGGAATTGGGTGGATGATGTGGTTTACTTAAAGAATTGGGGTGTTAATTTTTTCAAAGAGTTATACTATGCAGAATCAGATGGAACTCCCTTCGCAGTCAGTGGCTGCTTCCCAACACTAGAAAGAAGAGATTATGAGGAAATTGAAAAGGAGGTGACCTTTGATGAAGTTAAAGATGCGGTTTTTAGCATGGGTAGCTGGAAGGCCCCAGGAAGCAATGGTCTCCCAGCCAAATTCTACCAACATTCTTGGAACATAGTGGCTGAATCCCTGGTAACTTGGGTTAAGATGATATTTAGGGATCCTAGTAACATTGATGAGGTCAACAAAACTCTCATCTCCATCATACCAAAGATTCTAACGCCTGAAAATTTTGGACACTTCAAACCCATCAGTCTCTGTAATGTTTGTTACAAAATTATTACGAAGATTGTGGCTTCAAGACTAAAGAGCTTCATGCCTACTCTCATCTCAAATACTCAAGCGAGTTTTATTCCTGGACGAGTGAGTGCAGATAATATCCTTGTGGTGCAAGAAGTGATTCACACAATGAGAAATAAAAATCATGGTAAAAGCTTTATGGCTATAAAAATAGATTTAGAGAAGGCATACGATAGATTGAGCTGGAGATTTATTACAGAGACTTTGGAGGAGGCTAGAGTTCTAAATACCATCATTTCGGTAGTCAAGCACTGCATTACATCTTCTACCATGAATCTTCTGTGGAATGGCTCGCCGTCAGAGACTTTTACCCCAATGAGGGGTATTAGACAGGGATATCCCTTATCCCCATATCTTTTTGTTCTATGCATAGAAAGACTCTCTCATTTAATTAATAAATTAGTTGTAGAAAAAAAATGGGAACCTATTACCCTTTCACGTAATGGACCTAAAATCTCTCACCTTTGTTTTGCAGATGACTTGGTACTCTTTGCTGAAGCAAACATCAAACAAGTACAAGTGATCAAGGATGCGCTTAAGAAGTTCTGTGAGAGCTCAGGACAAAAAATTAGTCTGAATAAATCTTGCGTCTTCTTCTCAAAGAACGTGAACCACAATATCAGAAACCATCTGAGTCAAGAGCTAGAAATCGCGCTTACAGCTAACTTGGGGAAATACCTTGGTGTTCCACTCATCCATGAAAGATGTAATCAACATCACTTCCAATTTATCATCGATCGCATGCAGGCTAAGCTCGCGTCTTGGAAAAGAAGGTCCTTATCTCTAGCAGGTAGGTGCACGTGCACGTTGATTCAATCGGTGTTATCAACTATCCCAAGTTACTGTATGCAAACTATGAAGATTTCCACAGCAGTTTGCAACCGCATTGACAAAATTTGTAGAGACTTCCTCTGGGGCAACAGTGAAGAGGGAAAAAGAATTCACCTTATAAACTGGGATAAGGTGTGCAGAACCAAGGAAAAGGGTGGGTTAGGAATCCGAAAAGCGCAGGAAACAAATAATCTTTTCCTAATGAAGCTTGCTTGGGGTCTAATCCATAACCGAGATGCTTTATGGGTTCAAGTAATGAGGACGAAATATGGGTGTGGAGAGGAGATTATTCCTAAAATCCGCCTCAAAACCAGCAACTCAAATGCTTGGAGTGGAATTGCAAGAGTCTGGGAGAACTTTCAACAGAATTTAATTTGGCGAATAGGAGATGGTAAGAAGATATCCTTTTGGAAGAATCACTGGATTCCAGGGATACACAGGTTAGAAGAGGTTGCTCTAAATAATCCTAGTGAGGAACAACTACAGAAGAGGGTTGCAGACTATGCTACTAGCCAAGGGGAATGGAACTGGGAGGCAATTCGAAGTGTGCTACCAGAAGAAATCATAGACCATATTCAAATAATTAAAGCACCCACTGATAGGATCGGGGATGACACAACAGGGTGGCTACAGACCCCTAATGGAGTTTTCACTATAAAATCAGCCTACGAGTTCTACTACAACGGCAACGAGGAAACGGATTTCTCATACAAACAGTTGTGGAAAATTAAACTACCTCAGAGGTTAAAAGCTTTTACCTGATTACTCAACCATGAGGTGCTTCTGACAAATTCAAATAGAAAGAAAAGAGGCCTTACCGAGAATGACAGATGCCCGAGGTGTCACAGAGAGGAGGAGACCTTGCTCCATATATTACGAGACTGTCCTTTTGCTTGTAGTATCTGGAAGAGCATGGTAAATAGAGATTATCAGAATATTTTCTTTAACCAGGACTTTAAGGAATGGTTAGGAACAAACCTGAATTTAATCTCTCATATGCAAAATGGGACTTCTTGGACCATCCACTTTGTTACAACCTGCAATACTCTATGGAGGTGCAGGAATGAGCTTATCTTTGACAACCAGAACATGCAAAGTAATCAACTTTGTAATTTAATCACTAGATTATCAGAGAATTATGTCTCAGCCTTTGGCAATACAGAGGGTTCAATTAATAATATGAGACTTACGAAGGAAATTCAAGTTGGGTGGATACCTCCAGAGGAAGGGTGGGTCAAGCTGAACGTCGATGGTTCTGTGTACCAGCCAGGAAGCAGAGGAGCGTGTGATGGTGTACTTAGAGACCTGAACGGAGATTTCATTGCAGGATTTTGCATGAATATAGGATGCTGCAGCATAACAACGGCGGAACTCTGGGGGATGTATCTTGGGATCAAGCTTGCAGTTGAGATGGGTATTCCCAACCTGGAGGTGGAATTGGACTCTCACTACGCTATCACTATTGTTGGGGTGCCTTCAGTTGAAACTCACGCAAACTCGTCTCTGGCTCGTTCGATCAAGGAGCTTGAACCAGGTTGGAAAAGCTAAAAATCAGACATGTCTATAGAGAATCAAACTTTTGTGCTGATTCAATGGCGAAGCTCGGACACACAATGGAAGAGGGAGTCACCGTTTTTAGGCATCTCCCGTCACTGTTGATGATGCATCTTCTGGCAGATATAAGGGGAATTAAATTCCCAAGAATAATTGTTGTTTAGCTTTCTTCTTGTCCTTGGGCCTGTGGCCCTTTATTATCAAAAAAAAAATATACAGATGTAAAATATCTATTGTTAATGTGTCCATGATATATCAGATAGATGTATTTTGATTTATATTTTCTTGAATACTACAGGTTAATTACGAGGAATACGTATATTGAAGGAAGAAAATAATGAAAGATATATTTGCGTTGATCGTTACTAACAAGCAATTAACAAAAGTGTCAAATCAACATAGGATGAACTTAAGAATACGATGAGAAATTACTGCTTCACAATTGGGATATATTTACGTTTATTTATTTTTATTATTTCAATTGATATATTATTATATGAAATCTTTATTGTAATTTTCATATCCTTGATCGATCAAAATGTTCCTTTTTTTACCCGAGAAAGCAAAATTGAAAAGTTGTGTTCTTTATTGGAAATTAAAAAATGCGGCTTTGTTTTGTGGTATTTTTTTGCTTTTATTCTTTTTTTTTTTAAAAAGAATTGCTATTATGATTTTCCATGCATTGTTTCAGTGAAATTTTCATTTTTCCCCCAAAACTAGGTTGTTTCTTATGGAAATTCGTGGACCGAAACTGTTCATCTGAATATCTGATCTGGGATTGGTGATTCAGAAAATTGTGATGATCTGATAAATACTAGAATCATAGAGGTGCATGTTTTAATCTGACATTATTTCGCATGATTGTAATGAAGTTTACACACTTTCTTTTTTCGTTCTTTTGAACCTCTATTACTACTTGGCTTAGTGATATTGAGTAGTTTTTGGATCTCACATTAAATAGCTACACTGAATGCTACAAAAGGAAAAATGGTTATTGAAATGTAGTGCTTAAAATGAATATCATAAAATGCAATTTGCTCCTTGTTTTTTGACTTGTATGCGGGTTACCCTTTCAAACTTTTGAAATGTGCAATTCAAGGCCTTGTACTACATCATGTGTATTGTTTTTCGTAACGTAGTTGCCCTTTAATTGAAGGGTAATTTTGAACGTATAAACTAGCAAAAGATATTTTTTGCATCGTTTCATAACGGTAGGATGTCAAATTGCACATTTGAAAAGTTTAAAGATAATGCACGAGTCAAAGTTCGGAAGGTCAAATGTATATATGATATATGTTATGCGGCAGAAAATAATGTATGTGTTTGATGTTGATTTAACCATGATATTTGCAGCAAAGCACAAATATGGAAGGGACTGTCTTTGCACCTGCACTGGAACAACTTGAGCATGTCAAATCTGAGCAAGGAGAAATTCTGACAAGGCCTTTCTTAGATGCCTGCAAGCACATATTACCTGTTATAGGTGCATGCTTTTTGATCCTTTGCTGTTGATATAGCCCAATGACAAAAGATGGAAACAATGTTATTTGGATATTTTTTGAGTGTTTTGTCTTTTTGTATAATGTGACATGACAAATGACATTTTATTGCACTTTAAGGATTCCTCTCCCCATGACAAGACACACAAAAGATTATTCTTCCATAGCATTCTTCTATTCTCATGGTTCTAAAATTCGAAAATTGTTTGATTGCTCACAACGTATGAGAATAAAATTTATTGCTAAGAGTACGATATAGGAGATTTGAGATCTTTTTGGGTAGAAACTTGTAATTTGCCTTAAATATTTAGAATTCATTATATGTTAGAAACTAACTATACATCCTAAACTTGTAAAACACAACAGATTCTAATTTGTGAAGCTATATGCACCCAATATAATAACTGCATTAATATTTTATAAATGATATGTGATTATATACTTGAACTAATTCATAGTTGAACTAATGCTTTTCGTGCCAGATAAGTTTGGAACTGCTATGGGCCTCGTTAAATCGGACATTGGTGGTAACATATCAGTATGTTCTGGTCAACTGCTAAGTATATTCATAGTCATTCATCTATATATTTGTTCAAAATATGATTTCTTGACACTACGGATGCACTAATTTTCAAGATAAAATGTTGTAAATATGATCAGGTGTTTCGCTACCAACATCATTTATTTTCCTTTTTATTGCAATTTGCATATGTGTGTGTGTGTGTGTGTAGATATCCATCTATATATATTATTTTCTTTTTATGTAGCCATATGTTTTTTTAAATCTAATATATTCATTTTCACGGCAGAGATTGGAGTCTCAATATTCTTCCAATCCATCCAGATTCAATTGTCTGTTTAGTTTGGTACAAGCAGAGGTTGAAACTAACACTACTAAGGCATCATCCAGTTGTACCAATGGACTTCTTTGGTTGACAAGGTAGAGAATACCATGCAGTTACATTAACTTTTGCTTCGAATTTAAGCCATATTCCAAAGCCAAATTTTTTATATTGGACAAGTTTTTCTCCAGTTTTAATAGACTTTAAAATCTTTTGACGTTTCTAGCTTTGAGTTTTTCATGCATTATGTTTGTTTATTAGCAATGTTAGCAAGTTAGTTACGAAATCTTTTGATGTTTGTTGTTAGCTAGTATAAGGGTACAACTCACTTGTATAGTTGTATTTTTACCTTTTTAACCATATAGGAGTTTTTTTGTTTCAGTTTTGAATTTTCTCTCAACTCTTTATTTTTCTGATCACCATGATCCCAACATAGTGACCAGTGAATTTGATAAAATTTAAATAAAAGTATTGGAAATTGCATCTATACCTAAACAAGTCTGTGAAAGAATGTCACTTATGTCACATAGGACAGTTTTGTAAATCTGGGATTCAATTCAAAACTGACAATGATTAACAGAGATTTTGTAGGAACATGAATGATGAAGGCTTCAGTTTGTTTTCATTATCTTCTGCACTAATGATGGCCCTTTACACTTGATTCGATAATATAGTTTCTCTAAGAAGGAAAAAAATGGTTCTTAGTTATTTTAAACATATCAAGCTTCTGCCAATATAACTTTTCTTTCTCAATGTGCCAACGCGATAACATGACAATCTTAATTTTCATTTGGTGGTTAGAGATCCCGTCAGCTAATGATTATTGATTACTTTTCTTTCATTGATACATGAAATATAATTTGCAATATCTGTATTTGTCTAACTTGAAACAGGGCCATGGATTTCTTGGTGGGTTTGTTCCAAAGTTTGATAGAGCACGAAGATTGGTCGTTGTCACAAGCCTGCACAGAATCCTACAACAACACTCTCAAGAAGTGGCATGGTTGGCTTGCTAGTTCAAGCTTTGGTGTACTGCTCTTTTCATGCTTTGTTAATGCAATGGTTAAACCTCTTGATAGAAAAAAAATATTTCAGTGAAAATTCTTGATTTTGGTTAGCTTAAAGTTTGTGAAATGTGAGTGGCTGTTGATCTTACTATTTGCATTATTCTGCTCTCAAGTCTCTACGAGCCTTGCTCTGTATCAATGAGTGCTTCATATCCTAATGTTTTCTGACATATGAACTTAACGATTGAGGCTATTCCCTTATATATTTTGGTTATCAAAAAGTTAGACATGTGACATATGGAGGTCTTAGAAGAAATTTGCCGAATAATTCCCTTAAGATCATTAAAATATTGATCAAAAGATAATTCTACATCATTGCTTTCAGGTTTGTATGCAGTAGTTTAGTTACCTTTGACCAAAATATTAAACATTTGTGTAGATTTTACTTGTCTCTTTTTATCTCTAGCATTGTTCCCTTGTGTCCGTGTGACCTCAAGGTCACAGGTTCAAGCCACCACTGATGTAATTATTAGGTTAGGATGTTTACACCCTTCAGGTATGACCCTTTCTCAGACCTGTTGTTAACGCCAGATGCTTGTGCAAGCATCTGGCTGCCCCTTTTCTGTTGCCTTATGTCGCTTCCCCTTCTTTCTCTCTGCTATTTATTGCTTTTTCGCCATTTTGTTTCTCCATTAGAAAGGCTTGTACAGTATATGAGAGCCAGTATGCTTTTAGAACATACTAAATGTTTGACGTACAGGTTGTCATGAAGCTTGTTCCTGATAGGAAGAAGTTCATGGAGGTTCTCGGAGGCGGTGGCAATCTCAATGCTGACATGGAGAAATTTTGTGCTACCCTTTCCCCACTCCTTGAAGAAAATCACAAGTTTCTGGTAAGATTTCTTGGGTCAACTTTGGCCTTCTTGTTAATTGATAACATTTTTCTTTAACAGGACTGTAAAAATACGTTGAACTGTATATGCTACGTCAAGTTTAGGTTGAAGCATGGCGGAATGTCTTATATTAAATCAAAAGGATTCAGATACGGTGCTATTGTAGCATATATCACATTAACTATCTCCAACAATCCGATCCCTGGGAAAGATTATTTTAGTTTAGATTTAAATTTAAGATTTATTAAAACATATGGGCAAGATGCTAATGGTAGGATGTGTTACTAAATACAAAAAGGGTAGGGAGCCAAACTTTTTTAGTTAATTTAAGTTAATTTTTTTTTTACATTATTTTTGTTTATCTTAAGCCGTACATTCTAAACTATAAATTATAAATCTTAAATTATAAATTCTCAACCCTAAATCTTCAAAAATATGGAATTAAAAAAGAAAAATAAACTAATGTTAACTAACTACAAATTAGCTCCTATACTTTCTTGCATAGAAATTATGTAAAGGAATATCATTTTGCATTTTGGGTGCAGGCGCGTCTCGGCTTGGACGATATGAAGGCATCATGAATAACGAGTGGCTCTATTCGTGTTGAGTCTTTAAACTGCAATTTTCACATTTGACTAGCCTGAGAAAATATTCAATTTCTTTGCCACTAATTATTCTACAGAATCTTATGGATTTTCTTTTTATTGTCAAACTTATTTATTAGCATAATTCTGAGGTCAAGACTAATTTAAGTTACGCAGCTTGGTTTTTTGCAATTAGGAATCTTGGGGAATGGATATCACAGTTTGGCTCCATTAGAGCTGAGCCAAACTAACTTATTACTATAAAATGTCATTCAATTTATATTTACAGTCTTGTTGCCCATCCAAGTTTTTTTGGCTCAACAAAAATTATCTCACGTTCCATCTCTTCCTTCTTCTTCTTCACGTTTCTCTTCCTCCTCCTATTTTTTGTATTGTTTTTTATCGCATGTTTTCTCCTTTTCCTGATTTTTTCTTATTTTTATTCTTGTTAAGAGAGTAAAGCAAGAAGAACTATGAGAAGGTAAAACAAGAAGTGAACAAAAAAAAAAAAGAAAATGATGATGATAAAGAAGAGGAGAAATTGAGTTATGCATAATTTATTAGAAAATAATGCCATAATTCTTTCAATAAATATATATTAATAATTTTGTAAATAAATTATATATAAATATAATAAAGTAGATTAAGTGCATGACATATATATAGTGCGGAATATACACTAAGGGTCTAATAATATATCTAAATGTCACTTAGTATTCGTTATTTGTGTAATTACAATATAAATCACTTATACGTTAAGTTTTAATTTTTTTTTTTCTTTAGGTTGTATGATAGTAACAAAGTGTAATCTGCTAATATAAACTAGAAAAATAATAAGATTATTCAGGCCTATAAAAAGCAGATGATGAAACAATCTTATATATTATACAGTTAATTTTTATATACAATAACTTTTTTAAATTAAAAATAACTATTAATATCAATAAATAAGCACAAATAAAATTTTATAATTGATCAATATTTAGCCAGTGCAGCGCGAGTCTTACACTAGTTTTTATCAAGTATGGACAATCTAAACACCAACATCTGAAACATGGCCATTCTCATAAACAAAAGCTCTAACTAGAGGCTTGCGAGTCACTATCATCTTGATAGCCAAAGGTTCAGTTTCGATAAATAGCTTAATTAAACTCTTTTAAAAAAATAATTTAAATAATAAAGGTTTATATTAAAAGTAACTTATAAATAAGTTATTTTGTATTTGGTTTTTTAGTTCTAAAAGTGTTTATTTAAAAAAAATGTGATAAAAAAATTTTTATTATGAGAGAAGTCATTTTTTTTTAACTTTTCTGTAAGCACTTAAATAATTTCTTAGAAAGCTACAATTTAATTTAAAAAATTATACCAAATATTAATACTACTACTTTTCATAAATCAAAAATTAAAAAAAATAACTTTTAAAACTTTCTAAAAGGACACAATGAACCACCGGCCTAATAAGCGTACAAATACAATTGAAAGACTCAGAGACATTAAAGTGTGAAAAGTATTTCAAAAGGTTTGATAAAAATATAGTTTTATTGAGTAAAGTTAATTATTTGCATTTTATTTCATTACTCTTACGGCATTTCCATTCCCTATTGAGAACGCGTGATTTGTTCTCATCCCAAAATCTTTCACCCTTTCAGTGATACAGGTTCGAAGACTCAGTTTGAAGCTGCGGGCGATTATTAGTCTTATTTGAGTTAAGTTTATGTGTTGAGTAGCTTTCCTAAAATTCCCTCTGGATAAAATAAAATTTAAAGCAACAAAGGCGAGGGAACTCTATAAAAATAACAGGAATCACAAGTAAATCTACATACTACTCATCCGCAGCTTCATATTGAACCTTCGAGCCTGTCACTGAAAGGGTGGAAGATTTTGGGGTGAGAAGAAAAAGGTTTGGCATGTCCAGTTCATGTGAAGGAAATCATATCTTATAAATGACAAGATATGATCGGGAGTTATTCAAAACACGCCTCAAGAAAGAAGTTCAAAACAAAAATTTTTCTGCAAGCAATCAAGGAAGAGATGACTTCAAACTACTTTAGCACGAATAAGGAGTATACGTTTCCCCTAAAACTTTACTTCTAACCTTCTCAAACCCCATAATTAACATTACCTATTACTTCTATTTCGTCCATAATAACCCATTAGTATTCCCATATACATAAGTCATTAGTATTAAGTTGGTCAAACTTAATACCATGAAGAATGCAATGTTATTGTTACTAATGTGATTTAAATTTGAATCTTCTAAATTTTAAATTTTTACTTTAGAGAATAAAGTGTAATTTCTTATCCTTAAATGATTTCTCTTTCATATTTTTCTTTGAATCCCACCTACGAAATAAATCACGAAAAATCACATGTTATCCTTTAAAATAAAATTTAAAATTTAAAAGATTTAAATCGATGTGACTTACGGACTTTTTTTTTTAAACTTCCATCAAAACTATTGTTAGTTGTTAATTGTTTTACTTTCTTCCCTTCAATTATAGAAAACCCCAAAATATTGAATGAATTCTTTTCTTTAATCTGTATAATAAAGTGTCCCTTATTATAAAAACTAATCATTTTCAATAATTTTTTTACTAAATTCTTTTTTAATAATTAAATCTCTTTAATGGCTCTTTAAGACTAATTTTCCTTATTAACTAAGAAGGTAGACTAATGTCATGGTTTATTGATAGAGTAGGTTTAGGATATACAAATTTGACTGACATATGAACAAGGAAGCATGAATCTACAAAGATTAATTTTGCAGCAACATGTTATAGATGATATTTTCTGCTACAGCAATAACCTGCAGAACCTTGAGACCGAAAAGTTGAAAGAAGAAAACGACAAATGGAACGAATCGTGTAATGGCCACATTGAGTAATATCAGCACCAACTTCTATTAAGCCATCATTATCTTTTTCTCGCCGCTCTTACTTCGGAATGCTGATAACAACGAGAATGATCGCGAAGCTGCACAAGAATTTTCTCATGTCCACCTTCAGAATATAGACGACAGAAAACAACAACAAAAAAGTAAAGAGAAAGCAATGCTTACACTTCTGAGGCGTTACGCTGGTCGATGGTGCTTCGTCGCGCGACATCAAAGTAACTAAGACAACAACATAGAAATGACGATTAACTTGAGCATATTAATCGAATTCTTATGATACATATTTATGCGGGTAAACCACCAAATACATCCGAATTTTCTTGGCGCTCACAAAAATCTCCCGAATTTTGACAAAAATGTCCTTAAATAATTTAAAAACGTAGGTCAAAATCTCACATGCCAAACAAAAAGTTCTGTATGCCACATCACTTTTTTCTGTCAATGTAGAACTTCTTAATTCACGGATGTATATTTTCATCATGTTTTTAAAATAACAAAATTTGAAGACATTTTTCTCAGCAACAAATTAATTTGGCATTTTTTGGGGTTTACCCTATTTAAGCAGTTAGTTGTGCTAGCCACAAATAGTTAGTTAACCCCAACTCTAGTTAAAAGTGTTAGCTAGATTAGTTAGGTTACTGCTTCTGTTACAGCTATAAAACCCTAACTCTGTCAAGTGGAACTCTCATCTACCATTCTCACAAAAACTAAATTTTCTGAATTTCTGACGTTGCAAGAAAGTCGTTACTGTGTCGATATAGAAGGGGCAGGAAGAATCTTTCTGCAACCCAGATTCAAAAGATTGGTGGGCAAATACATGTTTCATAGGATACATGAATGGCAGAACCATTCAAAGGCTTTTCTTATAAGATGTTACACTGTAAAGTCATAATCATGATTGTTCAATACTATAGATTGATTCTTGTTAAGAGGGATAAAAGGAGAGAGAGAAGAATTCATGAAACTGGTTTACACAGATACGAAGAATATACAGAGAAATAAAAAATAATTAATGTATGAGAAGGGTATATTTAAGAAAGTATATCCGTGCACTAAAGTCAAAACCCTTTCCAATAGTAAAATAAATTTTTATTCCATCTAAGGGTCTGCCGCTGTCCAATGGGTTGCTGCATGCATAAGGCGGAATTCAAACCCCTACACTTGCTTTAGTGGACAAGTGAGCTGACCACTCGACCAACCCAAGTTGGTTGGCACTCAAAAGATTTTGATTCTTACAAAAAAGTCCTTGAATGAAAAAGGCTGGCCACCCAAGTGTTTGACAAACTTAGTTAAATATTGGGGACCCCAAATGATCACATATGTTTGATCATTCTCATTGGGGGCCCATGAATGCCTTTCTTTCATTCAGATGCTATTTTGATGAAATTAGCATCTTTTGAATAACAAAATGGTGATTTATCCTTTAAGATGAGGGGGAAAAGGACAGTGTAGGCCAATATTGTGTTTTTATGTTTTATCACAGAGAAGATGTCCATCAATTCATTTAGGTATTGTCAAATTTGAACTAACTGATTGAACCTCACAATTTTTGTCCCTTAAAAGACACCCCAAAGTTGTATTGGCCCAAAGTTGTATTAGCTCTAAGGTACTGTCAGCTTTGGACCTCATGATTTGTCCCTAAGGATACATCAAAGTTGTTATGTGCTGTTTAGCTTTGAATTCGGATCTTCAAAGTGGTAGTGCACTATATATTAGAAAGTGCTTTACGAATATGGTATCTATCTACCAATAATACATTAATGTAGGTCTCCATTAGGAGCAAGTTACCTTGGTTTGGGGAACTATTAGTTCTGGCATTGTTTGCCTCAGAACTATCAACACTGCCAGTATCTGCTTCCATGTTGCGTCCAGAAGGCAAGCTATGATTTTTTCTTCTAAACTTTAACAGCCCTCTCAAACCTTTCGGTGATTCCTTTACTGGCTTCTCAATCACTTCGGGAATCTTCTCAAGCATTGAGTTTCTGGAATCAGACACACGTGCTCTAAACGTTTCCATACCAATTGATGTTGATGCAGTCTCCAAGCGTGTTGGAAGTGCTTTACCCTGCTCAGAATCCCGTGGACAACTGTCTTCTGAACAAGAAACTCGGGCAGATGGGGCATGATAAGGTTCCTCAGCAATACAAATGCTAGATGATTTTGAAGGTTTGCTCTCTGTGTTATCTCTTTTATCCTGATTTTTGGAATATAAGACATTCAAATTTAGAGAAATGAAGAATTACTCCCATGATATTTATAGAAGATAAATCAAATTAAAATTTTCTTCACCATACAGTTAAAATACCTAAAAGAAACATATCCTATCTGAAATTCAAAAGAAAATATAAGCAAATTTCCAATGGTCATAAAATTGAACATAAGCTGCTCTTCTATACACACTTTCTGCATTGAATTATAAATTTAAATTGAGTAAGAAATTCTACAAAGTATGTGTTGATATTATGATGCCACATCCACAGTTAATATTGCTTAGCAACCTTAAATTATTGGAAAATGTTAGCTACAGTTTCGATCCTCATATATATAACACAATAAAATCAAGGAATCTTCTTGGCTGGATAAGTTGATTGTAATATTCATCATATTTACTATTCATCTATTCAGAATCATGCTCATGAGGTCGTGATCATGCTTATGAAAATTCTGTTCAAACTACTTATGAAAGTTTAACATTATGAAATCTACTAAATTACTAATTAGACATACCTCTGTAGGTTGCAAGAGTGATCCGTTCTCTGAGCTTTCTATATCTACTATATCAGTGCTCAATGGTAAAATTGGTGTAACAAGAGCATAACTTGACACCGTCTCAGCTTTATCCATTACTCTATCATTGTCATATTGTCTCCTTGATGGCACAGGTTTATTTTCAGACTTCTTGTTACTAAAATCAGGGGCACGTGGTTTTTCATACTCAAGCATCACAACAGTCTTCTCAATTATGGGATTGTCATCTCCATCATCATTGGGTGAATTGTGAATTTCATTTTTCCTCATCATGGTTCCTGCTGTATTCATAGAAGACTTAATACCATTCAGCTTCTGTGTCTTCTCTGTACTTGATGATCTGTTTTGGACACTATCACTTGCATTAGAAGTTCTGATTTTAAGTTCCGGGAGGGCTGCAGTCTTGCTTTTATCATGGTTCACAATAGCAGAAATCTTTCTGCTTTCGGTCACATTTACTGCCTTGGTCTTTGCTGTTGTCCTAGTGCCACTGTTATGTGTTTCAACTGAGGGACTCGGACGAATAGTACTCATTTTAGGTTCTGACAATCTTCTACTTCGTTGCAAAGAATTCTGACGAATGGTACCCATTTTAGGTTCTGACAATCTTCTAATTTGTGCCGATGAAGATTGAGGAATGGTGCTGATTTTGGGTTCCGACAATCTTCTTATGGGTGCCAAAGAAGTCTGATGAATAGTACTCATTTTAGGTTCGGACAATCTTCTACTTTGCACCACTGTTGACTTGGTATGAATTCTACCATCAATCCCCTTTTCCTTCTTAGAATCAGGCAGAGAAGGAGCTGACCGGCTTAATTTGTTTGTAGCTGAGTAACTTCCACCATTTAATTTGCTGGTTTTTGAGACCTCGGGGGAAATATTGCATCCAATGGAAGCAATTCTGAATCTTTGAAAGGGAGAGGATGATCTTGGCTCAGAATCACTAAATTTTGAGCTTGGTGAAAGCTTTGTCGGAAGCTTTGTGGTTGTTACTTTTGATGGCACTGGTGATTTAGCAGTGACGGTGCTACTCCTAGCAGCAATTCTCTTTTGCCTCTCCATCTTTAAAGCTTCTATGCGTTTTCTGTCTTCCTCTTCCTATTTATTTATAATTAAACAAAAAGAGTTGAGAAACAGATGAACATTCTTAGAAAACATGGTTATCCCATCAATAATGTAAACATACTAAAAGAATTGCTGACTCCAGAATATGGTGTCAATGATCATGGCTTGAGCCTTTAATTATATCATTGTGTAACATAAACATTATAGGGAAGGGAAATATAATTTAAGTACCCTCTCTTTCTTCGTTTTCTGGAGATCAGCTTTGTAGCTTCTAAGTCTTTCAGCTCGTGCTCGTGCATCATCCAATGGACTCGGTTTATTCGTTTTTCCTCTCCTAATTGGGCCAACACTTGATTTCTTCTCCTTATTCAACATCTTAGATCCTGGTTTGGTTTGAGCCAGTGCCACTTTGTTCTTATCTTGTGAAGCACGCCCTTTTGGTTGGGCCCGCATTTCATATTCTAATAGAGGGCCATAACCCATCAAACCCTTTTCTGTTCCCCGTTCAGGCATCAAGCTCAATTCATCTGGCTCACAGGAAAGGTTTTTTTTCTTCTTATGCACCTTTGGGAACTCCGAGTCCATGTCCATAGCATTTCTCTCACCACTAACTCCAACCGACCTAGAGTTCACTATATAGGAGTCATCACTATCATCATGGAACAACCTCCTTTCCAACTTATTGTTTGAAAAACTGTGTCCGTTGACAGATATCATATCTGAAAAAGACTTTGCATTACCAGACACACTTTCTTGTTTATTAACAATGAAATCCTCATTCGCAGCCCTCCTATAACCATTCTTCCTTCCAGAAGTTTCTTGAGAATTTACATCAACCACAGACCTGCCACTACCAGTTTGACTTGCCCTTCTGGATAACAACAAATCACCATCAGTTGACGTAGCCATGCGCATTGATCCCCTGCTAATGGTGTGCATATCTACACCATTACCTCCTTGAATTTCACACATATCCCTGTCACCAAAATCTAAGGGATCGTTGACACCAATCTGTTTCTTTCTCCTGATATGATCTACCTTTTCAAACATGCCTTGGTCAACGGCATGTCTATCTTCATCCACATCTCTCAATAACAAATTTTGGAATGCTTGCCAATGTCCTCCTGCTTCCTTATCACCACAGTCTGCAGCATCTTCCCTATCATACGAACTCAATTTCTTCAAAGATTCCTCATTACTAATTCCTCTTCCTTTTGTAGCCTTTGCAGATTCCTCAGTCTCTTCATCAGCTTCAGAAGCAGAAGCTGAAGCCCGTTCTGCGTTTGTTACGTAATTGATGTTCCGGATGATCACCATACCAGACTTCTGTCTACTCGATCGGCTAGCTTTCTTTCGTTGATCTCCAGTCCGAGAACTTTCCCTTTCCATATTCATTTCATCCTGAAACATTGAAAATTCTGCATTCAAAGCATCTGATTCATTATTATAGTTTCCATTATCCATAGAATGCTTTCTGTGTCCCATATTTTGATCAGCATTTAATCTCTTAGCCTCTGGCTGCATAAATGAGTTGTTTGCTGGATAGGTCTGATAGTAGGGGATGCCTTGCACTGGATACGGCTGAAAAGCTTGTAAGGAACCTGGGAGAGAATGAACGGGCCAAGGGGGAAAACCATTATGTGGAAACTGGACATGAACATTATCTTGGAGACCTTCTGTTGCTCGTTGATCAGCTGAAAAATTAACTGAAAAAATGCACAAACAAGAATCTCAGGGCATTTAAAGGAAACAAGAAACCAGATTTCAAGAACTTTCCCAAGTTGATCAGAATAAATTCTTCCATCTATAGACCACAATAACCAAACACTTCTAAGTGTTAGAGAATCATTAGCATCAATTAGAATCAATTAGTATCGTCTATATTTATGTATATTAATTATAGGATTCTATACCTTTATTACTCTGATTCATTTAGCACCTATAAATAGCTCTTGTATATTGTACTTTGGTACACAACTCAATAATATACCATCCTTTCTCCAATCTAATCTCTTGTTTCTAACATGGTATCAAGAGCTTAGGTTCCTTTTTTTTTCAATGAATATTAGTTCATAACCCCATTGTTTTTATTCCTTTCCGGCAATGTTCTTTGGCCTCTTTTTTCGTTCTCTTCTCGACGCTTTGGTTCGTCACCCCCATAACCATCTTGTTCGCCTTGTCGCCGTGATCACAACGCAACCAGACCCGCCGCCATCCGCCGCCGGACGCGCCGCCACGCGCCGTCGAAAGTCGCTGCCACGACCAGGTTGTTCTTCCTTCCAGCTTCCACCCGTGCCTCTTTGCTCTCGATTTTCGCTTTGTTTCTGACGCTTTGGTTCGTCACCTCCGGCATCATTGTGTTCTCCTCTTCATCGGCTTTCCAACGCCGCCCCCTAAGGTTTTTTGGTGAGCTATTTCCGATTTTGCCATCCGTTTCCTCATTTTCTGCTCAGAAATTGCAGTTTTTCTCTCCTCTCCTTGTTCTCTATGACTACTTTTATGGAAAAGTTAGATGTTTTTGCTGCCACCGACAGGTATGTTTTGTTCTTCTTCAGCCTCATGAACATAGTAAACTTGAACCTCGGGCTCGTATGTGTTGTTTTCTTGGTTATGGCACTGAACACAAAGGTTATCGTTGTTGGGATCCTCTTTCTAAACGTATTCGTATATCTCGTCATGTTGTCTTTTGGGAGCACCACATGTTTTCTCGGTTCTCATCCTTTGAGTCGATTCCTACTACTCAGTCACCTTTGTTTACTAATCCCAATGTTGATCTTTTTCCTAGTGATGATTCTACAGGTTCTATCACGAGTGACCCTCCACAGCCTCCTGTTCCTCCGCCTTCTCCATCTCCCGATGATTCCAGACCGGACGATGATCCTGCTCCTACCGTCATGCCTCCTCCTCCCGCTCGTTCTTCTAGGGTAAGGAATCCACCTCCTCATCTTCTTGATTACCATTGTTTTTCTACTATTCTTCATCAACATGAACCTAAGACATTCAGAGAAGCCTCCTCAAACCCAAATTGGCAACAAGCAATGCAAGAAGAATTACAGGCACTTGAAAAAGCACATACTTGGGATCTGGTTGATCCTCCTTCTGATCAAGAAGTTGTGGGCAGTAGATGGGTATACAAGATCAAGACTCGCTCTGATGGCTCTATTGACCGTTATAAGGCCCGCTTGGTTGCTCAATGTTGTACGCAAGAGTATGGTATTGATTATGAAGAGACTTTTGCCCCTGTCGCTCGCCTTACGTCTGTTCGAGCTCTTCTTGCCATTGCCGCGGTTAAAAAATGGTCTCTCAGTCAAATGGATGTGAAGAATGCATTTCTTAATGGGGATTTGAAAAAGACAGTCTATATGAAACCCCCTCCGGGATATCCTTGTCCTTCTGATAAGGTTTGTCTCCTTCGCAAGGCATTTTATGGACTTAAGCAAGCTCCTCGTGAATGGTTTGACAAGTTCAACACTACCATATGCAGTCTTGGTTTCACTTCTAGCCCTCATGAGAATGCGCTCTTCATTCGTAAAAGCGAACGTGGGGTTGTTCTTCTACTTTTGTATGTTGATGATATGATAATCACTGGAGATGATGTTGATGGTATCTCTGCTCTCAAGGCCTCACTTCACCATACCTTTGAGATGAAGGATCTTGGTTCTCTCCGCTATTTTCTTGGTCTTGAGGTCATCTCCACCGATGATGGCATCTATCTCTCTCAGGCTAAGTATGCTTCAGATCTTCTTGCTCGCGCTGGGATTACAGATAGTCGCACTGAGTCTACTCCTCTTGAGCCTAATGTTCGATTTACCCCTATGGATGGCACTGTTTTGGATAATCCGACTCTCTATCGACAGTTAGTTGGCGGTCTGGTCTACTTGACTGTCACCCGACCGGACATCGCCTATCCGGTTCATGTACTTAGCCAGTTCTTGTCAGCTCCTCGTACTACTCACTATGCGGCAGTTTTACGCATTCTTCGCTACATCAAAGGCACTCTCTTTCATGGTCTTTATTTTTCTGCCCATTCCTCTTTATCTCTTCAGGCTTACTCCGATGCTGATTGGGCTGGTGATCCCACTGATCGTCGTTCTACTACTGGTTACTGTTTGTTTCTTGGCGACGCTCTCATTTCTTGGCGTGCTAAGAAGCAAACGTTCACTGCTCGCTCAAGCACAGAAGCTGAGTACCGCGCCCTCGCTGACACCACTGCTGAAGTTATCTCGGTTCGTTGGCTTCTCGAAGATTTGGGTGCTCCTCAGTCGTCCCCTACTGATGTTTTTTGTGATAACCGCAGT